>NC_068938.1:168644788-168879788 GCF_016801865.2 Culex pipiens pallens
GTTATATTTCCTGTTTAAATTTTATCAATTTCAGAAATTTAAAATTGATTCATATGGCCTAGTGTGTTGTCGACCCAAAATCTTTTTTTTAATAACAACCTTTTTTCTGGTCTCACATGATGCTCCTCTACGCTTCCTGCCCAATTCAGGCTGATTCATCAAACTGAACGTTCCTCCATGGTATGAAGGGTCTCCCCCGCGGGCCCCGAAAAATTGGAAACAAAACACCGAAGACGGAACCCATCAAACCGTGTGCGTTATTGACCACGTGTGACCCATGTCCGCGTGTCGGAACGCTTTGATGGCGGCAAAATTGAAGAGTCCCTTTAGGGGGGATTCGCTGGACGAGCTGCTTTCGAAGAGGTTTCGCGCCCAGATTCGATGGTTTGATGGAAGTGGATGGAACTTTTTTTTTCTTCTCATAAAACGAACGCCGCGCTGTCTGGGCGAGTTTACCCCTCCCTCCCCTCGTGGTTCCATTGGGAAAGACCTCGGGACCTTCTGGGTTGAACTCCATATAGAACATAAAAGTATTGCACTTTCGCTTCTTGCGTTCGCAATGTTCGCTCGTTGAACGTTTGACGTACATGTTTTGAGCTGTTTAGTGCTGAAATGTGATGCAACGGATGATGTGATGCGATGCTGCTGAAGTGTTCGATATACACGAGTTTGACGCATCCAGAGTGGAAGATTGAGCAACTGTGATTGCACTGCAGGAGAAGCGTAACATGGTGTGTTTGTGTGCACAAAAACTGGGATTAGGCTAGTACAAATTTTATTAAACTCGGACTCGTGAACCTCGATGAATATATGTATGTCTCGTGTTGAAAAAAGTCGTCTTTTAGCAACTTTTTACAGAAACTATTATTTTGTGGGTCATATCTACAAAACTAAATAAATTACATTTTAACAAGGTCGCATATAACCTTCAGATGTCCTTAACAAAATGCCTTAGAGCATCTTCCGACCATTGCCATGTGCCACCTTGATCTTCCGCTCCTTTTCAGGAAAGGAAGTTCCAAATTTCATGCGCAATACTGTGTCTCTGATTTCAACAACAAAGAGAACGTCCTTCTAAAACTATTCCACCGCCCAGAGTCCATGGCTCGTAGGTGTCCATCTTTCACTTCCGGGCCGTGACCCCCTTCTGGGCCATTCGATGCATCCTTCTGTCCGCCGAGGTCCAGGTGAACTCGGAAGCCATTCACCAGAAGTGTAAAGTCAATATTTTGGTCCAAAAACACAATACCCATGAATTGGCCTTCCCCGGGTGATTTGTCTCAGTTCACTGACCGCCGCCTACTATTCTTCCTTTTTTGTCTGTTTTGTTTTTCAACTCGGAACAAAACACACCGACCGGAACCTGTGCCTGGTTTTGATGGCCATTTCGGTCTCTTCCAAAGGCCGGGCACATGCTGCATAAATTTCTCCCGCTGGGCGCCGGCTATTCCTCTTTTTGTACCCCTCAGGAAGGCCGTTTTATTGCTCATGTGTGTGAGGTAAAACTAGAACAATACCGTGAATTACACAATGCTGATCGTTTTTGGTGAGAGACACTGAAAACTTACTTTAAATTCAGTTTCTTCAAATTTATTTATTTATGATTTTTTAATTTTTTGTTCAGCTTGGAATAAAATAAAATTTATTAATTTTTTAAAACTAACTTCAATTTTATTTTTCCGTGTACCAAATTTACATCTTGACCAAAGAAGTGCCCAGTAAAACTTTTGCATGAATATATTTCAGCTTGTGCAATTGTGTGGTCCATTCATGCTTTATAGTTGGTCGCCACCACCATCAATGGCCACCTAAAAACCGGTGATGTTTACCAGCACCACCACCAATGAATGGGCTCAATGAAGCTCGACGTGTGGTCATTTGCATTCTACTAGCGGGTTTTAACCTCAGCATTTTCGGATGGTCCTCAGATGAGGCTGCATCTGGTTGCACCCATGATGGGCCGCAATTAGTCAACAGCTCGGCGTGAAGTGTGAATGTGAAGGCGAAAAAAAATGTTGAAATTCTAGCCGTGCTTCAATGGCTTTTTCGAGTTTATTGCCACTGCCGACTCACTGGCGGTTGTGAACAAAGCTGAGTTGCGGTTGAATGGGTTTTTGAAGACGGAGTGCTGTTTGAAACTGGACACTGAATGTAACATTAGGCGTCATGACAGTGTTTACATTGATTTTTAATTCTACAATTTCGTTCAATTTGCATTCCTACAAAATAATTATTGGATCAATAGTTTAATTTGGTTTTGTATCAATATTTCAAACATAAACCATATTCACTTCCAAACCAATCGCTACCGAACACTCTCTCTTTGCTCTTCCTCTCATTCAAATCGGGTAGTACAGCGAATGGTTCGGAGAGACCCATTTCGTTAAGTCGCTCAATGCTGACTGAGAATACCTTGCGATCGGCTTAGCTTTGATCATTTAAGAAATTGCTTAAAGTCAATGATATCAATAATATTTTGCAATTTTGTAGTTTACGCAACATCAAAGACACATTTGGCATCAATTTCCACCATACCAAATTCTAATTGACGGCAAACTGTGATAGGGCAGGCCAAATGAGCACCGCGCTAGTATTTTTTTGGCTCTCTCCTCTCCGAGCACATTCGTGTATGACTCGGGTTGACGGACGGAGTAGAAAAAGAAATTCACGAAGTATTTGTTTCGCTGAGTGAAGCGAAGCAAGCCGCTGGCAGAGAGCGGGTAGTGTTCGCTCGTGAATGGTTGCCTGCTCCAGTTGGCAAAGATTCATTCGGTGATGAGTGAGTGATTTCTGATCTTTGAACTGAAAATCAGGACCCTTGTTGGAATGTAAATCTTTTTTTTTGTTTTTTGTTTTTTGATATTTGATTTATTAATTTGTTTGCATTATTATGCATATTTAGTAATATGCCTAGATCTATTAAAAAAAATTATGGATCAGAGTCAGCAAGGAATTAATTATTTTTTAAAAGCATGAATCAGAGTAAACACTTGAAAAAATGAAGTCAGAATTTTCAAGAAATCTCGGAGTTGGTATCAGTATAATCTATAAAATTATAACATACATTGAATATGTCATCATTACATAACTTAACAATTTTGATGCATTAGAATCGATTTCAACGTTTATTTATTTTTTCAAAAGTGGATGCGAAATTTTGACCAAAGTTTCTTTTAACAATGAAACTGGCCTTACCTATTTTAGTTACCAAAGTCCAGATCAATTTTGTTGTTCAGTAACATTTAAGAAAATATTATAAAACTGAAAAAATCCTGGCATGGGCACAGATATAAAAAAAATCAACCATACAAATTTCAACAACATGGATACGATTTTGTATTTTTATTAAACAACAAAAAAAATGAAAAAAATCATTGAACTTTAAAATAAAAAAAAGGTATAAAAAAATAAATTACGAGCTATGGTTTTAACATTTTAATGAAAACGTGTTTTAGAATGCATTATACGCCTATCCAGTTGTTTTGCCATCATTAGTTTCCAAAATATCTAAGTATTGACAAAAAAAATTTGTTTTGCGAAAAATAAAATTTTGCGGTGCTTTATTCGAATTTCATAAAAATTCAAAACATTTTTAAACAAGCCCAAACATGCTAAATATGTTTATCAATGCAGAAAAATTCATTTTAGATTGATCTTAGTTGATTAGATTTCTAATTTCATAGAAATTTTGGAGTTTTTTTGGAAGGGGGGGGGGGGGGGGCGACACAAGCTATGAAAAATATTTGCAACGGCCTCAAAAACATTTAAACATTTTAAAAGTTTATTTTTGAGGTACTTCGAACGCCTCTTCTTGTTTTCACACAAATTTTTCAACAGTGCTGACTTTTGAGATTTACTATAAATTAAAAATAAATTAAATTTACGTTTCTTGAAAAACTCACTTTTTTAAATACATTCTTAAATATTATATCAAATTTGAAACAAAACAGTTTTCACTACAAAAAAAAAAACGGAATCTCTCAAAACTATCAAATTTATAGCCTGACCACATATTTAACCTCTGTACGAGTTGTGGTAGAATCACTCCATGGCTACCACCCAGTTAATCATTCTTCACCACCATCCGACGGGTCCGTCATGAAGTCAACTAGACTTCCACTTGCTGACAGCCCGAGCCTCACTTCACTTGATTGACGGTCTTCGGTTAGTCTGGTAAAAATAAACATTCAAATTAACCATTTGCGTGGGTGTACCCTTTCTGCGGCATGACATCAGTCTGGCCTCCAGAACACACTCTCGCAACTCTGGTTTAGCGACTCAAAACCGCTGACTAAATTAAGTCATTTTCGAACCGCAAAGATCAGCATTTAAATATGACATGGCTCCGCTTTGCACTGCCAAAGCTACGTGATTCTCTGTGAACACCAAAATCGATTAGTTTTATTTTTTATATCTACAATAATTATAAAAAAAATAGATCCAAACAGTATAAATCACCCTTAAAATTGAATAAAAAAATTACAAATTTCCAGAGAATAACTCGGTTAGCAGTTTGAAAGTTCTCGCAGCCCATGTGACCCTCCCGGAGGACCCGCTCCCAACCCCTCTCTGGAAACTCCCCCCTCTCCCCCATCCACGTGGCATAAAATTATCGCTGATGAACAAAACAGACGGTCCCGCCCTGCCGAGAGTTGGTCGGATGTCAGCGCCATGTGTGCCGCGGCGAAATGTCAGAAGGCCTTTGGCGGGACGGGCGCGCTGTAACTGACTAATAACCACCAGTTATGGTGGAGGTCGCGGGGTGGCGAGGAGATTTCGCAGGGCCAGATTTGCAATTTCCAGCATTGGGATGGCTTTGCGTCCAGGACCCGCGGACTGACTGACTGACTCTCGGTGTGTGGATTATTGTCATGTACTGTGGTGTAGAAACTGAGAAGTGTCGCGGAGATTAAGTTGTGGCGTTTCAGAGGAAGGGATGAAGGGGTTAGGGTAGTTCTCATAAATTCATTTAGTTATATTTTTTTATTTAAGATTGGATGATTATTTGTATTAAATAGTTATATAATCTCATATGAAATCGGAAAAGTTGACTTATTTTAAATCTTTGTGAAACTTTGCTCTTAGGGATCACTTTTATCCCTGATCACTGTGTCCAGAATATAGTAAAATATTTTAAAAACCTCAGTTCTCAAGCCGAATTTTGTTTTTAGGTATTTGACCTATAAAATCGAATTTATATACTTAACAGATAAGATTGTATGATGAAATCGAAAAATAATAATATAAAAAGTCTTTTTTAATCATATTGACAGCAAATGGCGCTTTTTTCTCAAAAGTGAAATTCTTTAAGTAAATTTAGTTCTCTGAAACTTTGTTAAAAGGATCAAACTGCCCCTAGACAAATGACCGAAGCGTATTTTTTTTTACAAAAAAAAAGGTTTGAAACCTCCTTTTGTTTCCATTATTTCCAGACCCCCTTTTCACCCTCCACAACCCACCCCTTACCTCTAGATGTGCTTTGATTTAAATATTCACCATTGGAAAGAAACACTTTTTATTTTCAGAAAATCAATGGTATGGAAGTTCGATTTGTTTTGTGTCAATTTGCCAATGTTTTGAAAAATGTATTTTTCTGTGGTAATACGTTGGCTGCGCACAAATATCCAGTATTTTGAGCAAAAAAAAAAGTAAAAAAAAGTCGCACAATACAGCTATTTCTAATATCTAAAATAAAAATGATGAATTTTCAAAAGTCCTAATTTTAACTCAGGTTTATAATTATCAGCTAAGGAGATTATGATTTTGTTTCAAAATAAATATTTTGCTTGCTTTTAGGTTTTAAACTGAGATGCCAAATTTATGATTTTCGTTTATTTGACTAAGTGAAGTAAGCGCCATAAAGAATACGATTTATTGAAAGTTATCGTATTTAAAACACCAACATTATTTTTCCAAAATATTCTATCAAAAGTGCGTCTTTTATTTAAAATTATTGACATGCAGGGTGACACACCTACAGGGTGTCAATCAAGCCCTAATTTCTACAGGTGACCTTCTAAAGCGTTGGTTTCTTAGGAAAAGTTGTTAAGCTACTTATTTCAAGATATTTTGACATGGTTCGGAGACAGGGTGGCACATCTGCGGGGTGTCAACCCATTTCTAGCTTCAATTTAAGACCTTTTTGATCACTGAAAAGTGGGCGAAAAAGGGTACAAATCGCAAATTAGGAATGTCATGCAAAAGGAGGCTGAACAAAAATTCGTCAAAATTCAGCTTTTCACATTAAATTTTTTGGAGAATCGATTGATGATTAAAAATTTTTATGGCAAACTAGGTCATTTTCGAGTGTTGGGGGTAAATATTATAAAAAATCTAAAATTATTTTTATCGGAAAGACCAGACAATTTTACAAAGAAATAACCACAAAAGTTTAATAGTATGATCCACAAAGAAAAAAAATACAAAAATTCAAAGGTTGCCAAAGTTAGAATTATAGCTTTTTCACTGTGTTTTTAATCATGCGCAAACGATTCTCCAGGAAATTTAATGTGAAAACGTTACATAATCCACCTTTAGGTGGTTGGTGCCTTCCTCACATTTAGAACGTAATGCTATCCAAAATAGATACAAAAGGGCGGTCCTTTCAGTGTTCTATGATTTATTATTCATACCATTGGCTAGTCAGATCTTCATAATTCAGGGCTCTTATGTGCTTATTACTTTTGATAGGGTTGCCAGATCTACAATTTCTTGAACTCGTTGGAAAGATCTTTTGATTACCTATCCAACGACAGGTCGCATGATAGATCCGGACAACGTTTTCATCGAAATATATGAGATCCGGCCTCTAAAAAGTTCATAAATAACACTTAAGTGCTTATAACTTTTGATAGGGTTGTCAGATCTGCAATCTCTTGAACTCGTTGGAAATACCTTTCTAAAAATGTATAACATGACGGGGTTTCTTACAAAAACCACCCTTTTTACAATCTTTCGGACTTTTGTTAAAATCGTTTTTTAGCGTAACTTTTGAAGTACTTAACTAAGCTTTATAATTTTCAATAGCGACTTATGGGACTCCAAGACGGATCGAATGAGACTGAAACGGTCCAAATCGGTTCAGCCAGTGCCGAGATAATCCAGTGCAAATTTGTTTGATCAACATCCCACCACACACACAGACATTTTCTCAGAATTTGATTCTGAGTTGATATGTATACATGAAGGTGGGTCTAGGAGGTAAAACTAAGAAGTTCGTTTTCTGAGTGATTTTATAGCCTTTCCTCAGTAAGGTGAGGAAGGCAAAACTGACTTTTGACGATTTTTTTTCAGCCTCCTTTTGCAGTGATCAAAAAGGCCTAAAATAGAAGCTAGAAATGAGTTGATGTGCCACCCTGTCTTCGAACCATGCAAAAAATCTTGAAATAAGTAGCTTAACAACTTTTCCTAAGACACCATTTTGCTATGTTGCTTCCTTTTTACGTTAAAAAATAAGATTTTGAAATATCTACCGAAGTACTGGCAGTGTTGGCAAGAAATATAATTTTCAGCACTTATTTCAAAATGCCTCTTTTAAAAACTCTGTATTTTTTTCAGAAGCAAGATAGGACCATACTTTCTTCGGGAAAGTTTTAGAGGACATTCAGGACTATACTTCTACGGTGTTAGATTTTTAAATTGATCGAAAAATTAAAATTATAAAATTGTAAATTGTAAAAAAGAGGGTTTTCCCATACAAATTTGAATCGCTTTGCGGAAACCGAGTCAAATTCAATCGCTCCCAAATTTTGAGGGGATGTTTGAAACCCGAAAATATCGTTCTGTAAAATCGACCAAGTCGAACCGCCCTAATACATATAACAAGACAAGTTAGGTTTCTGTAAAACAAAAGCGGCTCAAGAAAAAATAAATAAATAAATAAATATTGCTTTAAAATTTCAACTGTTAATTAGATTAGAAATATCCTAACTCTATCTCATTTCTCAAGATTCAATTCTAGCAAAACATTGTTATATGGCCGAAGCCGAAAAGTAAACAAAAAGTCTATCCTGCTCGTTCCTTATGTAAACATCAGCTGACGTGAGCAGGAAATAATCTTTGTTAACACTTCGGTTTCGGCTCTATTATGTTTGTTTTTTTTTAATTAAACGGAATATGAACTAGAAAAAAGAGAATAAACCTGCAAACAAAAAATCTTAACTCGAGAAAGAATGAAAGAATTAAGATTATTTGACAGCATTGGGTTTAAAAATGCATCGTGAAAGTAAAATTTAAATCAAGCAATCACTTCAGAACAACCCTACCACACAAAATACATTCATGCAAAGTTCTCACTGTCACAGAATCGCTGTCGCCAAATGAAAGCTCAAAACATTCGCCGCTCATCATCGATCCACTCGCGACTTCTTATTCCCAAGCACAGTGCTGCACTGAGTCGCGCGAGCTGATACGGATTAACTCGACTCATTTTGTCTCGCTCCGATTGCGATTCTGCAATCGTTGCCAGCCATGTTTGCACTTCTCAACGTTCTCAGTGTCACAAACCGATCAGATGCAGTGACGTTCATTTTTTTTCGTTTGTTTTTATGTCAGTCTCTGTCACCAACGAGCCTGCCAATGTCAGCCTTCAACATTTATGATGTTTGCTTTGCGCGTGGGTTGTGAATGAATAAAAAGTACTTGAATGATCTGGCGGGATACTGATTTTTAAACACTTTCAATCAATAAAGCGTAAAATTTGTCATTGATCGATTTTGTGGCTGACGCGTGTGAGTACGCGTAGGATTTACGGCCATATTTAAACCGTAAATTTGCATTTCTTGCAACAATGTTAAACCTTCAAGTGCCCAAATCGCGCCATCAAGACAAAGCGACAAATCGATTGATATGTACGACAATTTAATGCTCCAACGCACGCGAGGTCTTCTTTCCCACAAATTGAAATGTTTTACACATTTCTTTCTTCATGAAATGACATCGAGAGGGAAGAAAAAAAAAGCTCACCATCTCCATAAAGACCCAGCTTTTAATTTATGACCATACGAGAGGGACCGAGTCGCGCTTCCGAGCTTCGAGACATCGATACAGGGAAACGAAACGAATGATGAGAAGAGAGGAAAAAATCCTCCAAAAGACACCGCGAAGCTATTATTAAAGTTATTAAATTATGTAACAGTCATAAAAATTTAATCAACTGCTACCATTTCTGACACCAAGTCGATCCGCGCGCTCTTTCATGTTTCGTTTCGTTCTCCATTTGTGAGAATGGGGCAAAATCATTTAATATTTTTCCCCTCCATTTGACTGGGAATGGGAATCAGTTTCGAGTTTTTTTTTTGTGGTTAGGATTTGTTTCTTGTCCCCGTCTCCGACACTTGTTTGGTCGTTCTAGCGATGTCAATTTCGGAGGTATGAATGACACTTAGTGGTCGGTCGGTAAGCGGTTTGATGGCTCTCGGTGATCTGATCAGAATGAGACGCTTTTCGGGAGTTGTTTTTGTCATGTTGATTTGGTTGTTTCGTAATATGGTCGTCTGTTGAGTTGTCTGGTGGAAACGTTTCAACTTGATTTTATCGATTTGTCAATTAGGTCCCAAGATCTTGCTGTTTGATGACACATTTTCAATGAATGAACGAACAGAATTATTATTACCGCATACGAGGCGGAAACGTCACCACCTGGTTGCATAAATAGATCCAATATCAGCTAAATAGCAATTAAATAGCATTTGTTTCATGCGAATTTTGTGGTTATGAGCACTCATGATTTCCGGGAGTTTTTTGGAAATTTCAAACATTTTGAGCATGCCTCTAAGTTATCAGTTATAAGAGTTGTCTTAAAAGTTTAATTTTTCGTCCTTTTCAAATGTCGTCATTTTGAACTCTGAGCGGACTTACTTGTGAATACCTTGGAGATTTTCCCTTGTCCTGTTTAAAAAGTCGAGCATCAAAAATTCTCGTCTTCCAAATCCCTCAACTTTGGCCCTGGTGAGCGGTGTAGATAGGAGCGGTGTATAGATTCTAGTTCAGATGGAGTTGGTTCTATTCCCAATTATCAATTCCTAGGCAACTTGGACTTTGATAATCATCGCTTAAACATGACGAAACCCAGTATGCATTACGCTAAAATCTCTGTTCATAATCAATCTAGTTCTTTATATCTACTTCTCTAAACTTCTCACTTCGGTGGCCTAATTATCGCTTCTAATCCCCGAAAAAAAACGCCACAAACCGAACCAAATTAACCTAATAGCCTGGCTAACCGAGTGACACCACCGCAAACCAATCCAGAGCGTCGTCCGTTTCTAGGAGCTCGTAAAAAGCCAAAACCACCAAATACAATCCATAACTCGGTCACTGCTGGTGTGGGTGGGTTCCTCTTTCGCCCTTTTGTATCCCTTTGACTGGAAGCCGCCCTCGCATGACCGACCCCGGAACGCCGAACCCGACTCCTAGTGTGACACAAAAACATATGGAAAACATAAAACTTCATTGCGCGGTCTCAATTATACCATTAAAAACCGACACTCTTCAACCCCCGGCGGAGGTCGGGTCGGGTCGTAGTCTAATCAGTTCCTCTGGGGGCTGTCCGCAGGCACCGCCGTTTCACACTGGTTAAGGGCCATCCTTTTTCGAAACTATATTGCCCATGGCGTGAGGCAGTAAAGTAGTCTCGATTTTTTTTCTTGACTTCAACGCGGTTCTCAATATCGGGTGTCGAATGCGCTGGTATCGGGTTCATGATCGTCACACGCGCCGACAATTGCGTGGCCTCGCAGATGAGTTGATTTCGGGAAACGCCACCGCTGGCAGGGGTGCCATAACTATGTTGAAGACGAAGCTGATTTCCTTCGTTCAATATTAAATATTTCATTGAAAAACAATTTGAAATCTAATTGAAACTACTTAATCTATCTTAAGGTGGTAATGTCTCTCTAATTTTTATTTGCTTTTCACAAGGTTGCCAGATAATCAAAATTTGTTACTAGCCTGAACGATTATTTAAATACCAATCCAAAAACCTTGACAAAAGGTGGTTTTGGATGTTATTTTCCACAAAAATTACAAAAGATAGGGTTGCCAAATCTTTATAAAATATCTCTCTTTCGTTGTATTACTTTGATCAGCATCATATTGGCCAAACTACAATTATATTTTTTATATTATAGTTGACTTTTTAAAAATGGATAAATAGCGATAATAAATCCATGCAGGGTATTTAATTAGAACTTATTTATAAATGACGATGTATCAAATCTATTGGACTGATTTTTTTAATATAAAACAAATGAATTTTTAGTAACATTTTCTGCTCAAATAAAAAAAGTTGAAAATAATTTTAAAATGACAAAATTCAATTCATTTTCAATTTCCATATTTTCCATGAATGTATAGAACAAAATACGTTTGACATTTTTCAATATCATAATTTTTCAAAAAATTGTAGTTTCAAAACCAGATTTCCCACCATCCAAGACAAAAGATGGCTTGTTTGGTCACCGAAAATATTTGGAAAATAAAGAAAATATAAATAATTTTCAAAGCTTATGTCAAGGGGCAAACATTTAAAAAAAAAACTTTAAAATTTAAATAAAATCGAAGTCTGATCAACTGAAAAAAACGTTAAATTCATGTTTCTGCATTGTGCAATTCTCTGAGATTTCGGTCATTCGATTTTTTTTGTATTTTTTAATGCAGCTGAAACTTTTTTTGTGCCTTCGGTATGTTCAAAGAAGCCATTTTGCATCATTAGTTCGTTCATATAATTTTCCATACAAATTTGGCAGCTGTCCATATAAAAATGATATGTGAAAATTCAAAAATCTGTATCTTTTGAAGGAATTTTTTGATCGATTTGGTGTCTTCGGCAAAGTTGTAGGTATGGATTTGGACTACTCTGAAAAAAATGATACACGGTAAAAAAAATTTGGTGATTTTTAATTTAACTTTTTGTCACTAAAACTTGATTTGCAAAAAAACACTATTTTTATTTTTTTTTATTTTTTTATATGTTTTAGAGGACATCAAATGCTAACTTTTCAGAATTTTCCAGAATGGGAAAAAAATCTTGGACCGAGTTATGATTTTTTGAATCAATACACATTTTTTCAAAAAATCGAAATATTGGAATCGAAAATCGAAATTTTTCAACTTAATTTTTCGATGTAAAATCGAATTTGCAATCAAAAAGTACTTTAGTGAATTTTTGATAAAGTGCACCGTTTTCAAGTTATAACCATTTTTAGGTAACTTTTTTGAAAATATGCGCAGTTTTTCATTTTTTTAAATTAGTGCCCTTGTGCCCACCTTTGGAAAAAATATTTTTGAAAGGCTGAGAAAATTATCTTTATTTTGCTTTATTGAACTTTGTTGATACGACCCCTTTTCTAATGTCGATATCTCAGCAACTGTAGGTCCGATTTACACTGTTAAAATATGAAACATTCGTGAAATTTTTCCGATCTTTTCGAAAAAAAATATTTTCAAAAAATTTAAATCAAGACTAACACTTCAAATGGGCGTAATGTTAAATGTTTGGCCTGTTTCAAAAGTTAGTCTTGATTTTAAATTTTTGAAAATATTTTTTTCGAAAAGATCGGAAAATTTTACGAATGTTTCATATTTTAACATTATAAATCGGACCCATAGTTGCTGAGATATCGACATTAGAAAATGGTGGGTTGTTTGGGTGAGACTTAGAAAACATCAATTTTTCTGTTTTTAAACCTTTGCATGGCAATATCTCAGCAACTATGGGTCGTTTCAACAAAGTTTAATAAAGCAAAATGTAGAGAATTTTCTCAGCCTTTCAAAAATATTTTTTTCAAAGGTGGGCAAACATGGGCACTCATTTAAAAAAATAAAAAACTGTGACTATTTTCAAAAAAGTCACCTAAAAATGAATTTAACTTGAAAACGGTGCACTTTATCGAAATTTCACTAAAGTACTTTTTGATTGCAAATTTGATTTTACATCGAAATATGAAGTTGAAAAATTTTTGCGACCAATATTTCGATTTTTTGAAAAAATGTGTGTTGATTCAAAAAATCATAACTCGGTCAAAGATTTTTTGCCCATTCTGGAAATTTCTGAAAAGTTGGCATTTGATGTCCTTTAAAACATATCAAAAAAAAAAAAAAAAATTGTTTTTTTGCAAATCAAGTTTTAGTGACAAAAAGTTTAATTAAAAATCACCAATTTTTTTTACCGTGTATCATTTTTTTTCAGTGTAGTCCATATCCATACCTACAACTTTACCAAAGACACCAAATCAATCAAAAAATTCATTCAAAAGAAACAGATTTTTGAATTTGCACATATCATTTTTGTATGGACAGCTGCCAAATTTGTATGGAAAATTATATGAACGAACTAATGATGCAAAATGGCTTCTTTGGGCATACCGAAGGCACCAAAAAAGTTTCAGCCGGATTAAAAAATACAAAAATTAAAATTAAAGAAAAAAGACCGATTCCGTAGAGAACTGCTCATTGATAATCTAATTCAGCAATTCTGGGCTCGTTTAAAAAAAATGGTAATTTTCTATGAAGTTCTGATGTATACAGCAGCTCAATTTGGCAAGCAAAATAATTTCGTCAATATTATGACAATTTGGAAAATTTATGTATATTTTGATATTTTGGAAAGTTGATCCATTGAAAACATTTAAAAAACATGTAAATATCTAGAATTTAAAATTGTATATTTTAAGTGGAGAATTTAGTTTGTTTTTAACGTAAATACGTTGATTGAAATACTGCATTTAAGAAAGTACCCTTTCTCTTCATTTGAAACAAAAAATCATGTGATTTTTCTTTATTTCAAGATTCAATCTAGCATTTTAAAACTCAAGTTCAAAACTTTGTCATGATTTTGATCAGTTTGATGATTTAAACAATTTCCATACTTTTTTTTTTTTAATTCAGCCTAAGAATTTTATCGATTATTTGGGAGAATGATAATACTCCATTATAACAAAACAAAAAAAACATTGAAAGATATTTATAGAAAAGCAATTGCAATTATTTTTCAAAGTGTGATTCAACCTTCCTTCAAAAAGGGATCAACAAATACAAAAGAAAATCAATATTTTTTTCAAAAACTTCAAATTTTCAATGGAATTAAACGTAGAATAGCGTGACAACAAAACAAATCGACTTCAGGGATACCCTCTGATTCGATTCCTTAGGCAAAAATAAGTATCTGTGCTAATTTTGAGCCAAATTGGTTAAGGTTAAGGGGTCGCTTTGTTTTTCTTGTCTTTGACCAGAGAAAAGCAGAAAATATTTAGAAAATATTTGCAATGGCCAACCTAGTTTGTTTGATTAAACTTATTTTCAATTATATTTTTTTAATTTCTTTTTTTTTATACTGCTGGCGGGTGTAAAATTTTTATTTTTAATATTTGTTATAAGTTATATTGGATTCATTTTATTAAAAATTGGCAACCCCTTTCTTCAAAGCTCATATCTTAACACATTCCTTCGGGACCGACTGGCCAACCACCTTCATAAATTATAATAAGGCGAACCGACTTCACTCGTACTCCCCTCCTCAACCCCTCCTTCAGGATTCTCTATTATGCAAAAGTCCCCCCTTCCAAGCTCCGAGTCGGTTTCATTTTCAAATTTGCTCTCTCCCCCTTCAAACCCCCCAAACCTACCGGCCACCCGCGTTTCTTCCGAGGATGACCACCCGTTCAACCCGACCTGGTGCGGTGCCCATCATCACCGACGATGTGGCCAAAAAAGCGCACCCAAAGAGAGAGAGAGAGCCACGAACCTACATGCTTCAAAGTCAAAACGCGCGCGCCGGAATGTCTTTGATGTTGCCGCCACACCCCGAAAACTACCAGAAACCAGGACTGACTTGGGCGATTCTCCGGTTCTGGTTCTGGTTGTTGGTGGCACTTTCAGTAAAGTTTGGGTGGTTTTTTCGGTGGTGGTTCTCCATTTCACACTCCCTCCCACTTTTTTTTTCTCACTCTCTTTCAACGTTAGAATCTTAAGGGAGGGTGCCGGTTGACACTTGTGCGCCATCGGAGAAGGTTCTGGGTGCTGCTGTCACTTGTTTTGCGCTTATGTTTGGTTGCATAAAGTCACACCATTAGTAGGGATTATGTTGTACGGTACAAGAGAAATGTACCGACAAAGCTATAGAATGAACTTTGAGGTGTAGGTGGTGGTTGTAGGAGGACATGCTTGGGTGGGTTGGTTTTGAGCTGGTTAAAGCGCAAGTCATGCCCTGGATCAAGTGAAATTTGTGATACGATTTTTTATCAATAACTTTAAAGTTTACATACATGGTAATCGACAAATATGTCAAGAATTGGTATAAGCGCACACCAATTTATTTTGAGTTCTGTTTTCAGTACGTATTAAAAAATACATTTTTGCAATTCCGTCGTGAAACTACTTACTTTTCCTGTCATTCTTGAACGACGAAATAGCCTACTTTTCTGTACCAAAAATAACAGAATCGAATAGCAACACTTTTCAAAATAAATGCTGAAAAGTTCTACTTTTCAGCACTGAAATGGGTGCTGAAAAGTTGAACTTTTCAGCACTTGTTTCGAAAAGTAACACTTTTCAACATTTTTTTGATTCAAACGATTTATTGACAAAATACATGAAAATTTGACATAAAATTTCACTCAATGGGTGTTTTTCGGAATTGCAAAAAATGTTGTATGGAACTCGTTGCAAAACTTGATTTTTTCAGCACTCTTCGTATTTATCAAACTCGGTGAACCTCGTTGGATAAATGTACGACTCGTGCTGAAAAAACCCTCTTTTTGCAACTCGTTGCATAAACTACTATTCCAATTCCAACTATGAACAAAATAATTTTGAAGATATTTGTTTGTATCATTGTTGAGATTTAGCTGTTTGCAGTTTCAAGAAACGGGTTTCACGACAACTCAGCACTGCTTTGACCAAATTGGCTTAAATTGTTGGTGAAGACTCGTTAAACCAGTTCCATGTGCATGTCAAAAGCCGATTTTCAAAAAGTTTTTTTTTTAATATCGAAATATTTTTATGTTGGAAAAAAATATAAAGAATCGCAAGTTTTTGATTTTTGTATTTTTCTAAGCAAAATTTCAAAATTGGGCTTCGCCATGCACATGGGATATGTCTTGATAATCTTCTCTCCAAATTTCACCCAAATTGGCCAAATTAATCTCAAGCTATCGTAGAACCTGTTTAGCGAAAAACGCTCGGACAGAAAGTTTGCAGTTCGCTTTGGGCTCCAAAGCATTTCATTCTTGAATTATCTGTTACTCAATTTTATCATCTTCATTGAACTTTTGGAAGTAATTGGAAATCATCTTTTTAGTGGATTTAAAAAATTTCAGTCACATGCAACTTTGAGATTTTTTACACGTATGTAACCCCCTTAAAAAATCAAAAAATAATTTCAAAATTATCTTATGAGAAAAATGAGGCAAAACTTGATTTTGTTCATCTTCTTGAAGGTTGAAATTCTGAAAATTAATTATCAGATGTATGATCGCACATGGCAAAAATTTTCAGGTAGTTCTCAGTCATTGAATTACGCGCAATAAATTTTTTCTCCAAATTCACAAAAAGAAACAAAGGATTGTTGGATGATTTTGACAAAACATTGTATAGAAATTTAGTGCAGGTCGGTGTATGCCTTCTTGTTTTGCATTTTTCTAGTTTTTCATGCTAACTCATGACTTTTTAACTTTTTGTTGCCTTATTTTACATAAATTTTAAATTTAAGTTAAGTACAAATAAGATATAAAAAGATTGGTATGCAACCATTGCGAGATTGGAAAAAAAGCGTTGAAAATATCTATAAAATTTTACAAAAAAATTTGAAAAGTTTCAAGAGTCACTTAACTATGATAATGAAAACATTGATGAGTAGGATTTTTTTTATACCCTCAAAGTGTAATTTTTTTTATAAAAGAAAATGACTTCGAATTATAAAACGGACCGCATTTTTGAATTCTTTGGACAATTTTATATTAACCCTCTACTGCCCAAATTTTTTTTTCGAAAATATTTATTTTTCCCGTGTTTAGGAGGTCATTTTGAGCAACTTTTGTTCTACGAAAAACTTTACTTCTCTTGTTTTATGTTTTTCTTGTTTCATTTTTAGTATTTTAATTTGCATTTATCTTGTTTAGTTTATGTTTGTTTTTGGTAGTATTTGGCCTACTCTACCACCTAATATAATTACATTTCGCCTATTTAATTTTTTAATGTTTGTACAGTCACTTTTTCAATTTTTTGCATGTTTTTCACATTTTCTGCTAAAGAATCGCACCATCATCATTAAAATTGCAAAAAAATGCGTAGAGGCATAGTCTGGGACACTACAAAAATTACTGCATACTTCTTTTTACTGAAAATATAGGAAATGTTAGTGAAAAACACAGCCAAAGTTGACCCCTAAAAAATGACATTTTTAAAAACATTGGCAAAGTCACATAAAACAAGTTAAACTTTCAACCCTGAAATTTTCTAAAATTTTAAGAGTTCTTCTTTCCAATGCTTTTTAAAGATCAAAAATCGGTTGGAAAATTGTTTTTTGGCGATTTTTTAGATCGAAGCCCGTCTAAAGGCGGGGTTAGGTTGTAGAGGGTTAAGAACAGATCAGTTTAACAATAAATTATTCCCATATTTTTTACCTTTTCCGATCTTTGGTCTAAAAATTCATAATTTATAAAAATATTTCAAATTTTTTACCTTGTTTTTAAATGGTGAATTACAGATTTTTTTTTATAGAAATATGAAAATCATAATCAAAACCACAAAATTGGATTTGATGGTGATTTTCTTAATGCTATAAAAAAATCTGTATTTAACCATTAAAAAAAGGTAAAAGCCTTGAAATATTTTTATCAATCATGAATTTTTGGACCACAGATCGGAAAAGGTAAAACATAAGGGAAAAATGTATTGTTATTTTGCAAATTTGTGACAGTAGCATAACTGTAATGATGTATAAAGCATTTTGAGATACTTTTTGATTATTTTTTATGTTGAACATTAGGCTTCATATTTGACATATTTTTTATTTATTTTATTTGCCATTAAAGATAAGTCTCATCAAACTTTTTATTTTTAATTCAATGGAAAAAAAATCTTTAGATTTTTTTTTTGGCAGCGGTATAAACAAAGTAAAAAAACATATTAAATAACTAGAATAGTTCATAGACCATCATTCCAAATCAATCTAATCAATCTCTTAAAAAACACCTAACCCAATTAACTTTGATCGGGAAGCCGCCGAGGGTGTTCGGCTGGGCTGGCGCGGTAGCCGTCAAACAACTAACTATCCAAAGAAACAAAAAAAGAACACAAAACTGGAACACCAAGAAGGTGAGAAAACCAAACTCTCATTTGTCTTGTTCATGTCCCGAAGTCGCCCTTGATTCACGCTTCCTTGTTTTTTAATCCGACGGCGTGTGTGCCTCAATTTCAGGGAACCCTCTCATCTCTCTCTTCTTCCGTGGATATTCTCTGAGCCGACAAACAAAAACAACAAACCAGTTGAAGAGAAAAAAAAACTAATATTCCGTTGCTTCCTTCGGGATCCGGGCGCACGACGTCTGACAAGAGTCGATCGTCATACCAGAGAGTTGGGAAAAAAGGAAGGAAGAAATCAAAATCCGTCCAAAGCGAAGAATAAAAACTAATCGACCGACATTCCGACGGAGCCTCCGGAGCTTGTCGGTTTCTGGCTTCCTTCCCTTTGATAGAATTAATTTCAAACAATAATAGCGCCAAAAAGTACTGCCGATGCTCTTTTTTATGTTATTGAAAAAAAAAAACGAAATCTAAACTGGATCAATTCCCGAAATGGATCTGAAACTGACAGCAATTGCGGGAGGGAAAAAGGTGTAACGAACCATTTACAGGATGAGACTCCGATTTCCGCCAGGACCTTTCTTGGCGCATAACTGTGAAAAGTAACGCCGCCGCCGCCACCTCCGCCTTTTTTCGGCGTTTGTTTGAGCTAATGATCCAATCGTGAGATGCACTTTTTGCTTGCTCGTTTTTTATTAATTACCAGAATTGATTAATTCCGTTAGTCGACGAATTGAACACTTTAGCAGGTGGATTCGTGATTAGGCAGAATTTGATGATTTGGAGAGTCCCTTGGGGTTGGTCGATGCAGCTCTTGTGAAGGATGAGTTTTATTCGGAAAATTTTATAGCGCCTAGGGATTTTGGTAAGAAAAAAGTCTCAGTGTAAGACACTTAAAAACATAACAAGTGAAGCACAAAATGTACCTTATTTAAAAAAAATCATCATTTCGAAATTCCGAAATTTCAAATATTGTTTATTGCTTTCCAGTTAAATTTTCAAATGGCATGCAATTATAATTAAATTGATCACAAAATCTTTTCTGTACGGATAAACAAAAGTTTATTTTTCATTAAAAAATGCAATATTAAAAAAAACTGTTCACGCGAAAATAAAGCTCCTAAAAGCCATGAAATTTTGATATTTTCGTCATAATGATTTTTTTTTACTGTCAACTGGCATTTTCTGAAAAAAGTATGTTAAAGTTACCAAATAATAGAATTCCCAATGGAAATGTTTTTTATTGAGTACACTGAAGTATAGTGGTCCAGATCGCAAAATTAAGTGAAACATGGATTTTTCGAAAAATTGTTTAATTTTTGGAACTTTTGTGTCTTCAGAAGAGTTTAGTTGAAAATCAGGGTGGTTCACGATTAGGGTGATTTTCAAAGCCTAACTTTTCAAGAATATTTTTGAAATTTTCTTTTGTCTTCTAGAAAGTAGTTGGGCTTGCCAATCCAAGCAACTTTGTCGAAGACACTAACATTTCATCTCGCATTCTACGCCTTCTACAACCAAATTATAGAAAGTACCTGAGCGAACCTTTAAAAATCAGATTTTTGATCGTAGCAATTTAGGGTCAAATTTAAGAATGAGGAATGTTCGGGACACTTTTAGAACTCTAAAAAATTAACATTTTTATTTTTTGACAAGCCAACTTGTATTTCAACTTCTGAATTGGTGTCTTCAGCTCCAAAACTTCAATATTTTTCGGAAAATCCATTTTCCACTTAATTTTGCGATTAAATATTTCATAGTCTTCAAACATTAATATTGTTGATGTATTCTAAAGGGTCATTTTTACATTTTTGATTATACTTAACAAATCTTTATTTATTTTATGTTTTTTTTTATGATAACGCTTGTTTTGTTTAAAAGTTTGATTTCGAAAACAAAGCTAAAAACTTGGTAAAACTGGAAATTATACAAATAAAACATGGAAATGGATTAGCTTCAAATCAAAAGTTTTAAATATTTTTTTTTTTTACATTTTGTAACACCAAATTCAACGTCCAATACAAATAACTTATGAAAACAGAATATGATTAGGTCTGTTTAATAACAAATGATAAGCTGAAATCATAAAAAGTTAATGACGGTTCAAATTTGACAAGTGAAATTTGAAATTTAGAATGAGGTGGTATTAGATATTGTCCAGGTTTTTGCCTCTATCTTTTTTTAAAAAAATGTAGTTTGCTTTGGTTTTTTTTATTTTTTTAAATTTTTTTTTTGAATCAGAAACCAATTTATTGGATTGGCATATATTGAAACTGGGCTCCTCGTGTTGAATCATAAGCACTATGACGTTCAATTACAGCTCCTCAAAAACTATTTTAACTTTAAACATGTCATTAAAAGTTCAGAAGGAAGCGAGCAAGCATGTTTCTAACTAAAGTTTTGCAAAATAATTTAATTTAACAATGGTAATCAACAAATTAGGTGGGAAGAGAAAATTAATCTTTAACCGAGCCTTAAACAAGTTAGAGCTCTTAAATTTTTCTCAACAATTGCTTTAAAATTTCTTCAAGATTTTGAAACCCCAATGAAAATAGGTTAGAAAAGTAAAAAACAACATTTCGTCAGTTGTGTGCTATCTTGTGACAACGACCATTTAGTACATTTAGAGAAAATCGTTTTTTAAAGTTTGTTGGTAAATAATTTCAAAATTATGAATGATAGAGCCAAACTTTTTGAAGCAATCGGTTCGTATACTATCGCTTAACAAACGCTCCAAGTTTCAACTAATTTGGTTACACCAGTTAAAAGATACAGTAAATAATGTAAACAAAAATCTGAAAAGCACGTGTCACAAGTGTGTTTCGAAAGTAAACTTGTACTACGTGTCACAAGTGTGCACAGAATTCCCATACAAACTAAAATAGGCTTAAATCAATAGTTTAACCGACTTAATCAGTATATTTTCAAAAACAAAAGGTTGCATTGCCTTTAGAAAGTATGTGTGTACATAAATTTGTGAAAAACAAGAAAAATTTTCCACATTTTCCAACAACATGTATGACGTGTCACAAGTGTGCACGATCATTTTGATGATAAATTGGTCTATGTCACAAGTGTGTATTGCGATATCCGGGAAACGGAAGCGAATTTCCAAAATCTGGTTAAAGCATCTTGTAGTGTTTGTTAAGTATAGCAAAACGTCATCATTAACTCATTTTCGACCAAAATGGTCTATGTCACAAGATAGCACACAGCTGACGATTTGCTCAAAAAATTAATCATTTCCTGAAATTTAAACTAAACGTTATTTTAAAAAAAACAGTATTTATAATAAAATTAAGCAAATTTAAAGTTTTTTTTTCAATTTTGATACAAATTGGAGTTTTGAATGATAACACCTACCAGCAAAATTTCTGCGCAGGCTCAACTCGAGGGGAAGCATGAAGTTTGGGGTCCCCAGAAACACGTGGAGAATGGAGAATTAGTACTGTTCGCTATTCCCACGTATTGCATGCAATTTTTGCTTGTGTGCAACTGCAACGATCCACCCTAATTCTCCATACAAAGTTTGGAGAAAAAATGTGAAAATGTGTGTAAGTCAGTGTAATAAAAAGAGAGTATTACCTAAATCAAAGAAGCATGTCTCTAGATACTCCAACAAGTCTGGTTAAGCTCGATAAACTGTCCTGAAATTCCCGCAGGTCCTTACTCCAGGCCAAGCTTTGTCGGCTCGTTTGCGGCACTTTTACAGAGCATTTCAAGCACAAAACGCCCCGATTTGTGAGCAATTATTTGTGCCTTATTGTGCTGCTGCGGGGTCGTCTAATTTTCCACCGCCGCTTTGATTTGCTGCTATTTTTTCTTGAGAAAGCAGTTTTTTCGCAACAATAAAAAACGAGGCAAAAGCAAAAATATTTTCATTCCATCCCATTGTTGAAGCGCCATTATCCTGTCCAAATGGGCGTAAGACACTTTTGCGGCAACCTCTGAAAACGAAACTCAAAGAATCTTCGCACAACCGCACCGAATCCGGTGGCAATTTCAGTTTGTATGTGTCCTCTGTTCTGTTTGTCTAGTTTTTGGCTCTCCAAGGGATTTCCCTCTAGGACGACGTGTGAAAGTTAAACAAGGACCAAAGACGATCATCATTTTTCATTCCATTTATTTCGTTTTGCTAGTATAGTGTCAGTGGTGGTGGTGGTGATGCGAAAAACTTCAAGGCTGGGAATGCCGCCCTGTCAACCGAGGCAAAAGGACCTGTCTGATTTTTTGTTTGATGTTTTTGAGCTTGAATTGTGTGTCTGTTGTGGCTTTGAGGACGTTTGGGAAATGCCGCACCGCACCGACGTCACACACTTGTCACACAAAGCTGATGGTGCACTTTTGAAGATAGTTGTTTTTGATTTTATGTTTCAAGTCATTTTTTGGAGTATTTTTTTTATAAAATAACATATTTTTTGAAAATGCCATTTTTTTTTAAATTTAAAATTAGAATAATACTCGTCACGAGACGGACACTATATTAAAATTTATTTTAAATTGAAGGTTTAACAATATATCGTATTTTTCAAGTTTATATTTTTGAACTTTCAATTCTGAAAAAATAGTATTTTGAAGCTGGGAAAATTTTGAATATTTTTCAGTTTTTGAAAGTTTGGGATTTTTAAGGTAATCATGTTCCAACGAAATTAGGAAAAGTTTTCGCCTTCCTCGTTATAATTCTGCTCTAAAAATGAACTTATAAAATCAGCTCCGAAACCCATTTTTGTGTACATTAGGGTGACAACAAAAATTGACGTTAGGGATCTACAACAAACTTACCACCCAGGATCCCATGAATGCTGTAATCCTTTCGGCCATCGTCGTCCTTGCGACCGTCCCCGGGTCCGCTGCTTCCGCCTCGCAGCAACCGGCTAATGGACGAAACACTCGGTGGATCGGACACACCTTCCTGCAATTTTCCGCAGAATCGGAGAGAGAGAAGGAAGAAACGTTAAAATAGATATTGTCTGGGTAAGTACAAATGTCAAATGGACGACACGGTCCAATTATGGTGAGATTTCATTGTAGTTGTGTATTTTATTTTCACTTTTACTGATTTTCTTTCGTGTTTTAAACCGCATGGAATCATCAGACCTCCTTGTTTAATGTAAAAAAAAGTAAAATTGAATCTTTAAACCTTCTCCAAAGAATATTCTAGTAAAACCGAGTTCAACATCACAATCAACCTTCCCCCAGTTCCTACCCAAAGTTCGCTGACTTCAGGAAGCCCAACTCCGCTGTTTACCCTTTCATTCACCACGATTTTCAAAAGTGTTTGGATCTCATTAACCTCCCAACGTGGGCCGGCCTGCTGACGGTTGGCCGTTTCGTCGAAAATTCGTTCCGCATTGGCCACTACCGAGATTCCGACGCCGCCGGCCACCCTTTCGGAACCAGAAACAATGCAATGGCCACCGCCACCGCCACCGAAAACGACCGAAAAAGTGTGAACCCTTTCACAGCTTCTAATTAAATTTTCTCACCTCTCAGTTGCGCCTCTTTCGTGCGTGTTTACCGAGCTATTTACCGTGGCAATTATGATTTTACCTGGTCTGGTGTCTCGCGAGGAATTCATTCACACTCACACACACGGCTATGCTCAGCTTATGTTGAGCTTTTGTTTCACGTCAACGAAGAGAGAAAAAAAAACACCGCTCAAGACTTGAATGAGTTGCGGCGGAACTTTTTCTTCCCTTAACCTAACCTCAATCTCCGCTGAAGTAAAAAAAAGGGCAGACGAGGGAGGAAGTTTGAGACGGGTGTGTTCTATCAAAAACTATAATGATGATAGAAACAGTTTTATGATGTTTGAGAAAATTATACTGCTTTAACACCTTCCGAGCAGCGCAGAGTGGAGCGAAGAGCTGTGAACATAAAAAAAGTTGGGCAAACATTGACGGTTCGGGAATCATTAGTGGGGAGCTGAAAATGATGAGTGGAATGATGAAGAGTGAGAAAGGAATCTGAGGGAAAAACTATGCAGCTTGATGAATACCGTCATCTGGGGCGACGGTTGTTTTAGTCTTGTTATTAAACAATATTTGGATATTTTTGACTTGTTTTAGTAAGTAGAACAAAATATATGTTCAAAAAGACTTACCGTCATCTGTGGCCAATCGGGACTACAGTCTGAATAGGGACAGCAGTGTTTAGAGCATTTAATGGTTTTAAATTTGAAAATGGATGTACACATGTTGTTGGTCTGAGTCTGTTAGAACCGAAACCAACCAGAAAGATCAAAATTTTGTGCTCCTACATGGTTAAAACTGCTGTCCCAATTCGCCCCATGTACCTAAAACCTTGAATTTTTGGTGCTGTCAAAAATGAATTTGGTCGCCTAAAACACATAAGACCGATTCTTAGCGAAGCTACACCAAAAAGTCACTTTTTTCAATTTTCAATACGATTTTTTTTAATGAAAAAAATCATTTTTATTATGATTAAAAAATTGCAATGTTTATTAAATACATTTTCTTATCTTCAGTACCAAAAATATTGGCCAAATATTGTCTGCAAGCCATCGAATGGGAGAGGAGTTTTTACAAAAATCTGCTCCTTTGTTGTCCCGTCACGGAAAGGAATGGCTGGCAAAAACTCAAATCTCAACCAATTCGTTCAGTTCAGGGAGCAAAAGATTCGTTTTTTAATTTGTGATAATGTGTAGAAGAGCAACAGTTTTTAAAAATTAAACTGGCAAAACTGTAGAGATTTTTGTAGTGTGCCTTTTGAAAGTCCATTTTTACGATGTTGTCCCGTCACGCTACATTTTCTTTTCTGGGGAAGCACAGGTACAATATTGTTTATTCTACATACCATTTCTTTGTAGGAAAATCAATTATCTTTCCAAATATGGAGCCGAAGAATCGGTCATAAATTGAAACAAATAAATTGGATTAACTTTTGTAAATATTTGCTGCTTTACTTTTACAAATATTTGTTAAATTTTGGCATGAAATTGTAAATATTGTTGAAAAATTTTTAGGTAATTTCCCGAGTTTAAAAAAAATGACTAGCAAACCAAATTGCCATGTTCTACTTTTTGGGTGTTTTTAATAACATTAAAAAAGCAAAATTTTATATAAATTGGTTTATTGAACTTTTAAAACAACCCCAGATCTGGAATTTTCAAACTCGTTAACTGTTATTATAGTATTTGATAGATGAATTAATGCATTATTGATAGGAGGTGATAGATTAAAAAAATACATACTATTAAAACCTAATAAAAACTTTACAAGATAACTGGAAATAAAAATACTAAAGATTGTGAAAGAAAAACATAAAAAAGAAGTAAAGTTTTTTGTAGAACAAAAGTTGCTCAAAATGATCTTTTATTCACGGGGAAAATAAAAATTATCGAAAAAAATTGGGCATTAGAGGGTTAATTATTAAAGTTATTATCATTCAACTAACTTCACTGCAAAAAAAAACACTTTTCTGTTTAAGTTTTCATTTATCTGCAACATAATACTGTTGAAATACTGTCAAAGGCAAACTTAGGGAAATTCGACGAACTTTCTGGTAAAATTATTTTCGAGACTCAAAAGTCAACTCTCACAAATAGAAATGACCAAAAATCTTGAATAAATGTGCAAAACCACTGATTTTTAACATTTTTGGTTTTAATACCGCTGTATCGTAACAAGGATTGGACTAATACTGAAATAAAAAAAATACATTTTTTTGTATTCTAGTTATTTTGCCTCTATTCTTTATTTAGTCATTCGAAAAGAGGCAAAATTTCTAGAATACTGGAATTTTTAATTCCAGTTTAGAACAATGGTCTATGTGAAGACTTTTATGTAAAATTGTATAAAAAATCGATTCTCGTGATCAGACATTGAGAATTTAAGCATTATGACTGCTTTTCAAAATAAAAAGTTTGACAAATGGTTTTAGTATTTTTTAGGAGAAACATACTATCCGCTTTTTTTGAAAGATTTTATGCAACATCTTAGGCTATTTCGATACAAAAAAAATGAGTGATATCAAAATCAAAACATCTCATGAAAATAGCGTATATTTTTAATCCAGTGTATTTTTTCGGAAAACTCGTGAAATTTCCAACAAGTTTGTTTTTGATCACTTTTGGATACAATACACCGGCTTCCAGATACAGCAATATTTAAATAATGAAATACATAAATAGCTATTTTAAACGAGGCAAACTAAAATTGGTTCAGAGATATCTAAATGTCAAACAAAACAAACGGGTTTAATTATATTGGCCAAGGAACTGCTATGCCAAGTTTTAGCCAAATCGGAGCACTTTTTATCTAGATCTTGCAGGTTTGACGTGGATCGCTGTTATATGATCCTAGGATAACATTTCTACGAAATTCCATTAAAATCGGAGGGGTCGAGTAAAAAATAAAAAAAAAACTGCTTCTGGCTGGAAATGTTCACTTATATTTTTTTAAATGCTAAAAACAATCAATAACCCACACCACAACTCCTTTCGCATGCAACTTCATGACAACTCTGTCTAATTTGAAATAATTTACGAAACACTTCCGAGCTCCCTGTGCGCGCACGATTCTTGCGGCGTGCGCAACACTGCAGTTACGTCAAACCCGTTGAGGCCGCTTGCATCGAGCTCATGATCCAGTGCGCTTCGTCCCCTGAAGCGGCCTCGACTTTACCTCGACCCATGCAATCGCACGACGGGAAAGTGCGGCCAACAAAAAAAAGAAAAGAAAGCAAAATCTGCATAACATGCCTGTAACTTTAATATCAAAAGTCGGATCAAGATCAATTTGGAGATTATATTTGCCTTTTGCGTTCGCTTTGGCCTTTCCTGCGAGGTTCTCTCCCGCGTGCACAAGAATCTTTTGTCTTGAAGTCCCGAAGTCTCCGCCGAAGTTCATCGCGAGGTTCCTTCGGGCAGTGGATTTTCTCTTTCTTGGAGTCTTCGCAGAAAACAAAGCGAAGCAAAATGTATTAATAAATTTTTAAAACAAGTCACTTATTGCACACACCACCAAACGGGAGGGGGATCGAGGGTTGAGGGCCTGGACAAAGGACTCATCCAAGCATGTGTGGAAAGCCTGACCAGGCTGGGCTGACTGTCGATATTAAAATGTTTGATGAGAATATCGCAGACCTTCGACACCCTTTTTGGATGGCGTTGTGATACCTTGCCATAATTGCTAATAGAATGTAGTCTTCATCCCACGTAAAGTAAAAAACCTTAAAAAGAACCTTATGAATTTTTTTAACGAGGGTTAATTTCAGCAATCTAATCTAATACGGGTTTTCTCACTGTTTTACTAACTCGAAACTTTTCCACTTACTTGCTCACTCATTCACTAACTTAATCACACACTTGATCACTTACTCGATCGCTCACTCACTCATTCACTCACTCACTCACGCATTCACTCACTCACTCACCTACTCAATCGCTCACTCACTCACTCACTTTTTTATAGAGCCTTGAAACCACTGTGACACTCACTCACTTACCCAATCACTAACTCACTCGTTCACCTACTCACCTACTCACTCACTCACTTGCTCACCCACTCACTTCAAAGCAATCAATTTCCGAGTAGCAATCATGCCAACAGAGAACAACCCCATCAACTTTACTCACACGTGTGGGATCCATTTGGGCGTTTTGGGTATTTTTGGCCACCTTTTAAGGGTCGGCCTTGCGTACCCACCAAGGGCGCACACCATGCGTGTGTGTGCTCACGAGCGCGTTTTCAAAAAGTGATAATGGGCGGAACAGCTTCGGTCATCAACTCAACGGCTTTTGGGACCGATGCCGCCGCCGCCACCACCGGAATGATGAAGAATGAGGAGAAAATTTCCGCAGCGTCCACGCGTGTTGGCAATCAACGCAGGATTCCTGAAGGTTGTTGCTGATGGTGTCAATTTCCAGGAAAAACAAGTCGCATTTGCAGGGAGTTTGGAAGGGACTGCACACCGGGCAGATTGATCACTTTGTTGCATGTGGATGATTATAATGGGTCATCTTTTCAACACGTCAATCACTTGCGGAGGAAAATGGTGTGTTATTATCCTTTTAGAAGTTATTAGTTGTAAATGACTGTTATTATGGTGCTTAAGAAGTCACACATCTGGATCGAGATAAAATGATGATTTATAAACTTAAGCAAGCACAGTTTTCCTAATTTATATACATACTTAATGATTTTTGCTTTTTTTGTAGAAATTTATTATAGAAGATAAGATAAGAATAAGATTCGAATACCAAAAATTAAAAAAATTGTTGTGCTCACCAGGCTTTAACAAATTTTAGTTAAAATGGTAGGGACAACAAGTAATTAAAAAAAATCATAACGAAATTAAGCCTTTTTGAAAATCGATTTAACTTTTATTTAGAAATAAGCTTTATTCGTAGGTTTTATCGTAAGATCAGGTTTTCAATTTAAGACCGTTGCTCATATTGTTCAAAGTTTATCTCACCCTCCTCCTCTCCCCTTTCAAATCGATTTGAAGAATCAGTGGGCAAAAAATAAGTTGATTTATTGTTCAAAAAATGTAAAGATTTTAATGCTGCATTAAATAAGCTTTAAATAAGGTAATAAGAATTTTTAAGATATTAAATTTGGCAAACAAATATTAAAAAAATGCCAAATTGTTCGCTCTACACCATTGCCTTGGCATTCTCGATTGCGAGATTTGTGTTAAATTTGTGTTAAATTTTGGTATACAGTACCGTAATGTTTTTTGCCAATAATAAATTTTCGTCGAAACTTGGTCCAATTTATTTATGAAAACTAATTATTTCTAGGCATCTGTCTTGGTATATAATGCAATTTACAACCTTTTTTTTATTTGAAAAGTTGACAACTTGGCCTGTTATTTTTAAATTTAATTTTTTCAATGAATAAATTGCGTACCTAATTTACTTATTTATTTAAAAGAGCAAAATTACAGGAAATCAGAGTTCAAGATAATTTCAGATGTCTTTTTGAATATCTAGACACTATGTTGATGTAATTTTATCTGAAAATGGGTAATCTATTATGTCAGAAAAAATGTGTAACTTTATTTTAAAAAGATGTATAAAACCACTACCATTCCAGTGTTTTGCCTCTTTTTCCATCTGTATTGAGGTAATATTACATTATAAAAGGGGTATTATTACACTTTCAAACCTTACACATTTGTGTTTTGCTGTGTACAAATTTTCAGAAACCTCATTCCTGAGATAGATATTTCTAAATATTGCTTTAGTCGTTTAATGCACAGTAAAAAAGGTGTGAATTTGGAAGGTTAAATTTTTGAAGATTGAATATAATCTCTTTTGTGATGTAATTTTACCTCAATATAGACTAAAAAAGTGACATTACACCCGAAGAGTGGTAAAATTACACGTTTCCAGAGATAAAATTACATATTTTTTCTGACATAAAAGTTGTACCCTTTCCTAGATGTAATATTACCATGATTTTTTGTTTTACTGTATGTGGAAACAATCTGAAATTGCATGAGGATTGCATAGACAACACCAAAAAAAGTTTTTATTTTATAAAGTTGAAATTTTGGTTGGTTGAATATTACCTCTTTTTTTAGTAACTTGACTTAAAACATGTGAAAATTGATCATAAACTGATGAATACTCACCAATTACTGTAAAAGGACACATTTTTTGTGACACAAAATCATTCATCATCATTTTTTTCTGTGAATTTTTTTTTATGAAAATGGTGTATGGAGATTGGAAAAGAACGAACAATATATCAGATCAATTTAAAAATACAAATAAAAAACAGTATTTTCATTAAATATAATTTTGGAGACTTCTGGTTTTGTGCAATTATCCAGCTTTTTGAAATTTTTAACTTTCTTTTTTTTTCTAATTGAAACTTTGTCCATCAATTCCTAATGTCCGAGTAAGCAAATCTGCATCACTGGTATCGATTTGGTATCTTCCGCAATCTAGTACGTCATGATTAGGACTATGCAGAATAAAAATGAGTGCACGGAAAAAATATTTATTTTCTATTTTTTATTCAAAAAACTTGATTTTGACAAATTTTACAAAAAAGATTTTATTTTTGGTTTTTTCTTTTTAACTTTTATTTTTCAATAATATTATCTTTTTTCAAATAAATTCATTCAGACAAGGTATTTTTTAGTGTCAAATCACATTTATTTTTGGTTTCATTTATTGGATTAAAATGCAAACTTCTGGACGTTCTTTATTATACATTAAAAAAAACACATTTTTTGCAATTCAGTCATCGTCGAACGATATAATCGCAAAAAATATGAAAATTGTAAATAGCAAACCATGATATCAACGTTCCAATGAAAAACGTGTTGTAAAATGTATTACACACTAGTTGCGACATAAACAGAACATAATATTTGCAGCGGTCTTATAGATTTTTGAAACTTTTTATGAATCACTTATTATTTCAACAAATCATGACTGAGAACGAATGAAATAAAGTTAAATTTTTTATCTGATGCTTTTTCCCATATAGTGACTTCATCGTTTTCTTAAATTTTGCTGTAAAAATCTAAATTTTGCCGTAATGTACCCAAAAATTCTTTCTCCACATAAGGATTATAGAACGGTTTTATAAGGAGAAACCGAGTTTTTATTGCAACTATCACATTATAACAAATTCTAGTAAGCTCTTAATAATGCTTTAAGATGAATAAAATGTTGTATTCTTCTCTTTAAATTTTCATAATCTTCCTCGCAAATCAACTTATCAGACAGTTATGTTAATTCACTCAATCCCCAAGCTTCCCGAAAATTCCTTGTCAACAAATTAACTTTACTCCTCTCGAAAATAGACATTATCCCCACGGCGATATCAATTTCGCCCTAATCTTTTCCCGAAATTTCCCCTGGGAGATGGCCAATTCCGCTTGATTGATGTCGTCCTTTCGGCAGTGGGGCAAAAGCCCAACCGGCTTCATCAGCTTATCAAATTTTTAAATTAAAATATTTCCAAAGTCATGCCAACAAACGCAGACCTCGCTCGTCATACGTTCCGTCAGAGCAGTTTGAGGGGTTTATAAAAAGGGTCTATTTTTAAATATTTTTAAAAATTAGGTTTAAATTGTTTGGTTTAATGAAACAAACTTTTTCTTCAAAAAAAAAAAAAAATTACACCCTTTTCAAACGCCTGACCATCAATCGATTAGCTCTCTCGCATTCAATCGCAGTCAAGAACATCCTTCCAAAAGGGAAAAACACGTCAAAACAAGAAGTGTGAGTTAATTAAATGATTACCTTGATAACACCGCTGCGCCGACACTTCTTTTGTTTTTCTTCTTCAATCGACCTTCTCTTTTCCCCTGCATCGACTGCAGCAAAAATTGAAGAAAAAAAAAAGTTTAAAAAAATGCCGACAAGAGAAATCACGCCGAAAGTTAAAAACACAGACACTTTGAAAACGAGAAAGAGAAAAAAAATCGATTGATTTCGATTTGATTGATGAAATCAACAGGCTGTTGGAAGGGTGTGAGTGTGTCTTCTTCTTCGTTCAACTTCGCACACACACACACACACACACACACACACACACACACACACACACACACACACACACACACACACACACACACACACACACACACACACACACACACACACACACACACACACACACACACACACACACACACACACACACACACACACGTTCGCACGGTGGATGCTGGTGCTGTCTTGTTGCCTTCGGCGGGCACACATTTTTCTTTGACGGCTGGTTTGAGGTGTTGAAGCTATTTGTTTGTAAAAGTTTATTATAGGAATTTAAGATTGCCTCAGGTGCTCTTTTTTTTAGGCTTCGGGACCGACTCATTCAAGCGTCAGCGTTTTTTTTCGCTCTCTCGCTCGCCTCTTTCTATTGTCTTTTGCTGGTCGTTCGTTTTTATTCGTTGCTCACGAAGATGCTGCGAACGACTTTTATGAAGTTTCAAGATTGTGGCGGTAATCTCGGTCGCTGAGGAGTTCTAATTTTGTGTCGGCTTTGCTTTAGAAGGACTTATAAAAATTGGAGAGAAATCTAGAAAAGACTTAAGCTTGAAACAAGTAAGTCAAGATTTGATCAATAAATGAACAATCTGAACAGACACAATTTATTTTAATTTTTGGGTTTAATTTTATAGGGAAGTCAGATCAAAAAATTAAGATATTCTTTTTCAAGCGCAAAAAATAGACAAATTTTAATATGAAAAAATAAAATTTCGCAAATAAACTCAAAAATTGTTACTTATTGTGCTGTTAGTCGATTTGTACTTGTTTATTTACATCGTTTTTGGCGAATTGACTTTTCTTTGCAATTGTTTATTTGAGTGAACCTTTGTCCGTGCATTCCCTCTGTTAATACTCATACAAAATTGGAGTTTTTATCAGTAGATTCTATTTTTTTTAAATTTTCATAATTTTTGATGTATATTGGGGGTTTAAAAAAGCATTTTTTGCGCTAGAGTCCAGGATGATGCAAAATCCGGTTCCGGTTCAAAAATAATGTCAAAAAAATTAAAAAAAAAAACAATTTTCAAATGCATAATTAAATTTGCAATCGAAAATGACTTCTTTTTTTGAATTTTGATAAAATGCATCTTTTTCAAATTATTGGCGAAATTGTCTTAAAAAAATATTTTTTTTTGCAAATATCAATATTTTATTAAGGAAAAGCACCTTTGCTAAAATATTCTCGAAGTGCTGCTAAAATTTCTTTTTTTTTGCTTTATTAAATGGACTGCTGGTTGCTGAGATATTGCTTCTTAAAGTTTAAATTTTGTTTCGAAAAACTTTACCCTCAAATATCTATAACTTGCCTATAAGTGTTAACTCATTTTCGATTGCAAATTTTATTTTGTACCTTAAAATTTGCTTGATTTTTTTCTGCAGATTTTTGAGATTATCATTTTTTTTTTTCAAAAAATCATATCTCTGGTCCTAGATTATGAACCATTCTAAGCTTTAGTACAAAAGATGTAATTTAAAGTCCTTGAAAAAAAAAAAATTCGAATTTTGGGGAATACCATTTTTTCATAACCAAATAAAAATACCGGATTTTATTTTAAGTGTTCCAATTTTTTAAAATAATGTTCGTATCCAGAGCTAGTGATTTTTCGCAATTTCACGGAAGCCGCGTTATCCGTGAAATTCGCCCCTAGCCGTGAAATTTGGGAAATACCGTGAAGTGTCGCGAAATGTGAAAAATTCAATTGATAAATCGCTAACATTCAAACATTTGAAAAGATTTTAACAAGCATTTTAAATGCATTTACAAATAAAAAAGTATTTCATAGATGATCTACAACATTTTTTTTAGATATTGTTCATTAGAATATTCAACCAAATGCAGATAGTTTCTTTATTCCACAAAATTTCAAAAAGATTTTAAAAGAACATTCATCAACACTTCTTTAAAAAAAACGCAAGAAATAGCTTTTTATTTTAAAATTTTTCAAAAATTTATTTTAATTTATAAACAATAACGTTCATAAATCATCAATGAACAAATTGCATTGAAATATTTTGAATATAAATTATGTGTTTGTGATTGATTAGTAGAATACTACATAGTGAATCATATTTGCTGGCCATTTTGCAATGAATGTTAAAAGTGCTTTTAATGAAGTTTTGCCTGAACTTTTTTCCTTTTGCTGCAATTAAGGAAAAAGAAAAAAAATCTTTATTGCACTTATTTTAATGATTCTAGTTTTGATGAATTAGAGTATCAGGGCGTACTTTGTTTTGGAAGCATTTAAGCATATTAATTGGGTAATTCTCCGCCAACTCACACAGCAGTTGCCCCGACCCCTCTTCGATTTGCGTGAAACTTTGTCCTAAGGGGTAACTTTTGTCCCTGATAACGAATCCAAGGTCCGTTTTTTGATATCTCGTGACGGAGGGGCGGTACGACCCCTTCCATTTTTGAACATGCGAAAAAAGAGGTGTTTTTCAATAATTTGCAGCCTGAAACGGTGATGAGATAGAAATTTGGTGTCAAAGGGACTTTTATGTAAAATTAGACGCCCGATTTGATGGCGTACTCAGAATTCCGAAAAAAACGTATTTTTCAGCGAAAAAAACACAAAAAAAGTTTTAAAAATTCTCCCATTTTCCGTTACTCGACTGTAAAATTTTTTGGAACATCTCATTTTATGGGAAATTTAATGTACTTTTCGAATCTACATTGACCCAGACGGGTCATTTTTTCATTCAGAACAAAAATTTTCATTTTAAAATTTCGTGTTTTTTCTAACTTTGCAGGGTTTTTTTTTAGAGTGTAACAATGTTCTACAAAGTTGTAGAGCAGACAATTACAAAAAAAATGATATATAGACATAAGGGGTTTGCTTATAAACATCACGAGTTAACGCGATTTTACGAAAAAAAGTTTTGAAAAAGTTACTTTTTGCGTTTCTCTTTGTTTCGTCGTCCGTGTCTGTCGCGGGTGACCATGAACGGCCATGATCGAAGACGACCAACTTTTTCAAAACTTTTTTTCGTAAAATCGTGATAACTCGTGATGTTTTTAAGCAAACCCCTTAAGTCTATATATCAAAATTTTTGTAATTGTCTGCTCTACAACTTTGTAGAATATTATTACACTCTAAAAAATAACCCTGCAAAGTTAGAAAAAACACGAAATTTTAAAATGAAAAATTTTGTTCTAAATGAAAAAATGACCCGTCTTGGTCAATGTAAATTCGAAAAGAACATTAAATTTCCCATAAAATGACATGTACCAAAAAATTTTACAGTCGAGTAACGGAAAATGGGAGAATTTTTAAAACTTTTTTAGTGTTTTTTTCGATGAAAAATACGTTTTTTCGGAATTCTGAGTACGCCATCAAATCGGGCGTCTAATTTTACATAAAAGCCCCTTTGACACCAAATTTCTATCTCATCACCGTTTCAGGCTGCAAATTATTGAAAAACACCTCTTTTTTTGCATGTTCAAAAATGGAAGGGGTCGTACCGCCCCTCCGTCACGAGATATCAAAAAATGGACCTCGGATTCGTGATCAGAGACAAAAGTTACCCCTTAGGACAAAGTTTCACGCAAATCGAAGAGGGGTCGGGGCAACTTTTCCCGATTTCGTGTGAGTTGGTAGAGAATTACCCAATTATATAAAATCTCAATAAAATTAAAACAGCGAATCATAAATTCTTGACTTTTTTCATTAGGTCCTATAAACTATAAACAAAAGGATACAAATTGAGTGTATCCCTTTCACGCCTTATGTCAATTTTCATTGGAGAGAGCGGGATAACTCAATGTTTACTTGTGTTAATAATAAATTTAGAATTCAACTGACGGAAATTCTTCAAAATTTCCCAAGATTAATCCAATACTATTTTTTCTTCAAATAATTCATTTATGCCAGGGGGTTTTATCTAGAACTACTGCTTTTAAGCTTTTAAGACACTTTTCTGTTTATAATTTTGCTAAAATAATACATTTTTGACGTTTATTTTGAGCAGTTTTTAGAGTGCCGTGAAATTTCAATGTTTTGTAATTGGCATGCCATGTAATTTTATAACCTTACAATTTGGCTTCATGTGACATTGGAATACAGAATTAAAAATCTTGAAAATAATTGTAAATTTGTAGAAAGTGACTCTGTTTTTTCACTTTTTCATATAGAAGTAATTTGATGTATTTTTTACATAAACTTGCTGCACTAAGTTATCAGAAGTTCAAAATCACGTTTAGTATGTTGAACATTTTTAAGATATAGCAACTTATAACTTGCTACCAGTATGAAATTGGTTCAACTTTCATTATCATTATTGAAAAATGCTCAATAAAAATTTATACAGCTTTCTTCTTGGTTATCCATGGATTGAACTCTGTTTACGTTTACGGGAACTTTTTTTTTTGGGTTTACAGACAATTTTCAAGGCTTAAATTTTGGGCTTTATTTAAGTACAATATTGTTTGTAAATTTCTCATATCAATTTTGGTCAAAGAAATGTTTGGGCCTTTGAGTGGAAATTTTCCGCATTGATTGATGTTAAAACCTCGAACCTTACTAAGATTCTAGATACTTTAAATAATTTAGATAAAGTTACCATACAGGACTTTACGGACATTTTTGTAGCTCTGATATTTTACAAATAACTTGCAAATATTTAGATAAATCATTTTCAGATAAGATTACAAATGTTAATGTTAAGCTTGTACGACAATTTGCCAATATTACAAGGAAATTTGAACAACTGTACAAATTTAAAAAGAAATCTTAAATTTACCTCACGACACCGGAACTCTGCGCCTGGCTGTCTGTGGAGGTCGCCGTCCGCGCTGAGGTAACCCGGAGCGTTCGAATCGGTCTAGAATGAGGACACCGGAGAGTGCGAGAGAGAGAGAAGAGAAAAAACAGTGATAGATAGATTGGCTGTACGGGAGAATTCGTCCGAGACAACTCATCGGACATGGGACAGTCTCGCCGAGTGAAAGGTCGTCGCGTAAACAAATTTATAATCTTTTCGAGATTTATATTTAAATTTTTTTTTCTTATTTCATTTCATTCCAGTTTCGTTTCATTCATGCGAGCTCGGGCGTTCGTGCTCTCGATTCATCAGGGGAAACCAGACTGACACTTGGCGTGATGGACACACGTCGCTTACGATTTATTTATTTACATACTTATTAGCCGCAGCAGCTCGACAGTGGCTGGGCCCCGTCGGCATCGCACTAAGGGATGGAGCTCCAGGCCGTTTGAAGTTGATACCAGCCACAAACTAGCACTTAATAGCAAACAAATATTTAATCGGATTAATTTCCGCAGGCGGCGTGGACTTACAAAGTGCTTCTGGACTACGGAGCTCTACGGCGGGATGATATGGGGCCACTGACTGCTCTGGTATTAGTTCGTGGTAGAATAGGGTGATATCCCAAATTCGTACACGACTTGATTTTATTTGAAGTTATTAAATTATCAAAAAAAAATATTAAGTGTCTAAAATCAATTAAAGGAGAATATCCTCAATAACTTTGGAACAATTATTATTAGAGAAAAAATATTTCACGAACTGTTGAAATGATTTTGGCTCAAGGCAAAAAAAAACTGGCCAGTTACCAAATTTGCTCAGGACACAAAAAATAGCTCTTTTTTGGCTAGCCAAAAATGTATATTTTAAGAAAGCTCCGACTTCTGAACCACCCTAACCCCGTCTATTTTAAGAAACAGCTTCTAGGGTGCGACCAGAGAAGAGTGGGCAGGATTGTGGAGCCTGGCCGTTCGTTCATTCATTGATAGATTTTTGTGGAATGGAAATTAGAATGCCTCAGGCTTCTGCAAGGCGGTAGCTTGAAATCGATCCAAATTTCAAGCAAATCATGCCGCGCGGATCAAACTTCGACTTTGGGGTTCAGCTCGGCGTTTGGCTACCTGATTGCCGCGGCGTTTTTTTTTTATGAATCACACACCTCACACCATCAGCAAGAAGTCGAAACGAAACCCCGAAAATCATATTTCGAAAGACTTCAAACCAAAAGCTCCGCCGGCAATCACACGGCCTCCCCTCAGTCCGAAAATCTTCACCAGCCGGAGATCATTAACCAAACAATTGAATGTGTACATTTTAAACAATCCGTGACTAAATTTCAGCTACGCTACTGGAATTTTTCTGCCTTTGGTGCGCCCCCTTGGCACCCATTTTTTCCGGCGAGGGGCTGCCCGATTCTTCACGCCTGGCGGCGGTGGCGCGTTGAACGGCTACCGGGGATTGGCCGCTTTTTTTCGGGGTGGCGGTGTTCGATCGACGATCAATCGACCAGGCCAGGACCGCAGAAGCAGATGATGATGATGATCTGCGGCGGCGGTTCCAACAAAGGGGCATCCAATCGCGGATCAAGTCGGCTCACCTCCCCTTCCCCCTTGGGATCAGGGAGGAAGAACTTAGAAAAAAAACGTAGCCTCCCAACCTTGGAAAGGTTGATTATTGTTTCCAAGATGGTTGCTTTGAAAAAAAAAATCGTTAATAATGATTCAGCAGACGAGGCGAGGAGTCTTTCTAGATGATCATCCCCGGGATGAACCATCGATCTCAATCGAACGCCCAAAATTGTGACGCGATGGTCGGTCGGTGCCAGGTTGCGCTCCATAGATGGTAGCGTAACGTAGTTATACCGCGACAGTAAAGTTATTCATCATCGTAGGGTCATTAGATGCCCTGGCTGCTACACAGTAAAAAAAAATCATCGTAATATTACATCTGGAAAGGGGTACATCTTTCATGTCAGAAAAAAATGTGGCAAAATTACACATTTTCAGAGGTAAAATTACATATTTTCTGACATAAAAGATGTACCCCTACCAAGATGTAATATTACCATGATTTTTTTTTTTACTGTGTACTCGTGTGCGGAGTTGCTGGCCTAAACAAGAAATTTTTTTGTAACGTCAAATTTGCATTATAAAAAAAATGTTCTTCTGCAAATAGATATTTTTGAAGTTCGTTTATCCAAATATTGTTGGGTTATTTAAATTTGATGTTATTTGTGGTTTTTTTCTAGCACACAGTAATTCCTTTGGAGATTTTTTTTATTTTGCCGTGGGATCTCTAAACACAAAAGTCCAAAAGTTACCTTTAATTTTCCTATAATTTCTTTTTCCCATCAATATTTCAAAATTATTTTTTTTTATTACGTTTGGCCTGAAAGGTTTCAGAAGGAAAACACCTCGGATATAGTCCGCTTTTTGTGTATTTTATGAAAAGTATGTATTGAAATTTTAATCATTTTTTAATTAATTTTACTTTTTTACATTTTTTAAGGTAAAATAAAACAATAAAGAGGAACCATTCAATTGTCAAATTTCAACCATCCAAAATTAAACTTTTTGCGATCAGGGGCAGTATAGAAGAAGAATATTTGTGGTGAAATACTTCATTTTCTGTTGAATTTTATTGTTTTACACATTTTAGATTTTTACACAAAAAGGAGGGAATATTAATATTGTTGTTTATTTAGAAATTACGTGTTATAGTGTTATTTTTTTGTATAAAAAAAATTATAACGAATTCAAATCAAAATTGAATCATACTAAATTTCAGATTCAAAGTTTTGTAAAAAAAAATTAAACAGACTTTCTTGAATCATAAAATCATCATTGTATATATGAACATATATTTTTTTGCATGTTTCACATCTTGTTCCGATCTTTAATCTCATAAAAATAATTATAAGCTTAAAACTGCCCAATTCCACTACAAATTTTAACAGAAACGTTAAACAATTATTTCAAATATCGTTTAATCGATTGCACTATCTATATATATATATATAAATTCGACGGTTTTGTTCGAACGCGAATCAGTTCAATACGGAGCGTCGGATCAAGGTGCTTTTTGTTGCGTTGGGTTCGTATAAGCCCAAGGAAGGTTCTTACGCCAAAAAGTTGCAACTTTGGCCAATCTGGAACCGATTCCGGAAAATCTGCAGATTGTATTGGAAAAGTTACGTAAAATCAAATTTTGATCACAGGAGGCTGAATAAAAAAAAATATAAAATATTTTTTGTTTTCCGAATTTTTGGAATAAAAGAAAAAGGGGGTCAAAAACATGATATTAAATTGTCGTGGGTCTCAAGCTTTTTTTATATAAAAAACCGGGACAAATCAACCCTCTCAATTATGAGATTTTTGAAAATTAAATGTTGGTATTTTTTGATTTCATGAGTTTGTCCATAAAAGAAGTTGGCCAATCTGTATCTTAAGAACAGATTTTCTGATCAATTTGTATCTTCGGCAAACTTGTAGGCAAGTTGTAGGTATTGTTTTAATTTTTTTTTAAATCATATTCTTAACAAAATAAACCCATTTTTATAATTGGATTTTTCACACCAGAAATTAATTGCGCAAAATATCCATTTTTGAAAAATCACATTTTTGGATTTGTTTTAAATTAAAAAGTAGTATATTTTGAGTTACAGCACAAGTTGTTCAAAATTAATTTGGCAGTGTTGTCAGTTTTATTGGAAAATCTAAAATTATATTCTTTAAGTAAATGATATAATGCACCGTTTTCGAGTTATATACACAAAACAAAAAAAGATTTTTTGTTGATAACGTGACTATTTTACCTTCAAAAGCCATTACCAAGCTTGACCATTTCTGCAAATATTATAATTAAAACGTTACTTAATCCACCCTAAGGTGGTTGAAGCCGACATAGTATTTTTTTTTTTCATTTGATAGGGTTAGCAGTTCTTCAATGTTTTGAACGCGTTGGAAGGTTTTGTGATTACCAATACAACAATGGGTCTTACGATGGATCCAGACAACATTTTCATCAACATGTCTGAGATCCGGCCTCTGTTAAGTGCTAAATTAACACTTAAGTGCTCATAACTTTTGATAGGGTTGTCATATCTTCAATCTTTAGACGCGTTGGGAAGGTCTTTTTAATACACATCCAACAATGGCTCGCATGACAGATCCGGACAACGTTTTCATCAAAATATTTGAGATCCGGCCTTCAAAAAATGTATAAATAACAGTTAAGTGTTTATAACTTTTGGTAGGGTAGTCAGATCTTCAATGTGTTGGACTCGTTAGAAAGGTCTTTCAAATACCTTTCTAAAAATGTATAACATAATGGGTTTTCTTACAAAAACCGCCCTTTTTACAATCTTCCGGACTTTTGTTAAAATCGATTTTTTAGCATAACTTTTGAAGTACTTTACAAAACTTCATAATATTAACTAAGGTCATGTGGGACTCCAAGACGGATCGCACAGACATTTGCTCAGAATTTGATTCTGAGTTGATATGTATACGTGAAGGTGGGTCTAGGAGGTCGAATTAAGAAGTTCATTTTTCGAGTGATTTTATAGCCTTTCCTAAGTTAGGTGAGGAAGGCAAAATAAAGACAGTGAAGATAGGATCTCTGGTTGCTGAGATACATACAGCCTCTGAAAGAAAACCAAACAGGAAAACTGAATAACGTTAGATTTTTAAAAGGATTGAATGAATGAATGAATGAATACCCGATTTTTAAGAAGATTACTCAGAAAATTAACTTCCAATTTTCAATAACAAAAACTGAAAGTATGTTCAACCTCAACATTTGAAAAGGCCCGTAAACACTCGGTTTGAACCATTTCAACCATTTTAAAAATAATAACAATAATGAAATAATATAATTTGGAAATTGAATTTTTGTGACAAAAAAAAATAAAATATCGGCATTTTTCACGTAACCATTTTTTCCAGTTCTAGCAATACCTACACTGAAATAAAAATAAAGTACCCAATTCCTAATTTCTAGGAATTTTGGCTCCTTTCCTTATCTAGTAATTGGTTTTTTTGGATTACTAAATAAGAAAAGGAGCCAAAATTCCTATAATTTAGGAATTTGGTACTTTTTTTTTTATTTCATGTGTAGAACTTTTTCGCAGACACCAAATAGATCAGAAAACTCCTCCAAAAGATACAGATTTTCAATTTTTGTATGGATAGCTGCCAAAATTGTATGAAGCCTTGTCTAGGTGAACCAATTTTGAGCCAAATAAAACATGTAATAAAATCCATTTCCGGTTCTTATGGAGAATTGCTCTCTCATAAAAATGAATAACGGTGATGTTAAAAAGGATTTTTTTTATTTATAACATATAATTATCCACAGTTTTTCCAGACATCAATTTTGAAAAAATTGTAAGTTTTTATTTTAGCAAATCATGAACAGAAATTGATGTACTTAATTTAATTTATAAAACCATTTTTAATCACTATATTTTCTATATTTTAATTGTTTTATTTATCATGAGAACAATAAATAAATTTCATTTCAAAACTTTTTCACCCTTGACCAGGGTAGGTAAACCATCACCATCGCACTATCATTGATGCATATTTCGGTGCGTTCCTCGTCTCTTAAAATTTCTCTTCTCTTTCGCAGCCGAGTGATTGTCGGCTTGCTATCGCGAATATCGAAAGCCCAACGAACCGATGAGAAATACCGTATCGCTGGCTCCGATGGAAGTATCGTTCCAACCGGAGAGACACGCACACGAAATTGCTGTATACATACACTGGAGCTCACGCACACAAATGAACTCATTTCTACAGGGCTTACGGGCGAGAGAATTTCACGATTGCTCTTTCTCTTGCTTTTTGAGCGAGGGGACTGGCCGTGTGAGAGATTTTTTTCCGTCTTACGCATCGGTTTGTTCGTTGCTCGCTATTTCATCGGCGTCGTTTTCGCTTCGCTCTCTTGATGCAGTTTTGGGAGAGCGCCGAAAATTTGATGATTTGAGCGAGGGACGATATTTAAAAGCCCTCGCCATCGGCGAGGAAACGAGGAAATACCAACCCTGCCCTTGACTCATCAACCGAAAACCATTAACTGACACTCACACTCGTTCTTCCCTCCCACCAATCGCACTCACACCTTTGAACACCACCAATAATACCTTTGCTCGTCATCATTTCCAGAGTTTTTTTTGAAAAGGACCAATAAACTATTGTCTTTCATATGTTTATAGGACCTAATCAAAAAAAACTCTGGATTTGTGTTCGGATGAAGTTTATTAAAAATGGCCGGATTGGGCGACGACGATCGGCAAAAACCGGGAGCCAAAACCACTTTTTCACACTTTTCAAACCCCGACGCGCATCGATCGCAAAGAACAATAATAAGAGAGGAAGAAGTAGCAAAAAAACAAATCTCATGTCAGACAATCGACCAAACAAAAGAGGTCTCTCGACTCGTTCGTCGATGCTCGCAGTTCGGTAGCCGAAATAATAAAGTTTCGGGAAGGTTGAAACATCGTAAAATGGATGCAAATTAGAATCGCAATAAAATTTGAATAAAATCATAAAAATGAAACACTGGAAAAACAACTACCAATAACTTTGTATTCAAAATATATCTAAAATTTAAAAAATATCATTTTAATACGTATAAAAGTTTCTGGAAGGCAAGAATTCCCTCTTCAGAAACCGTGTTTACCAAAATCAATCAACAGAACATGGCTTCCCATCGGCATCAGCCGATTAAAAATAACCCAACTCAACATAAAATTGATCGAAAGTGAGAATAATGGTAGAAAATTGTGCAAAAATGGCGTACACAGCTCTAACAGAAGCGTCAAACCTCTAATAGAAGAGGGGGAAGGGGAAAAAATCCATCGAAACGTCAGCGAAAAAACGAAGAAAAGCAAGAAAACACTCTTTGTACTGACAGCAAGGAGGCCATTCAAAAGACCCTGCCGGTGTTGCCAGCCGAGAATACAATTTCGTGTAATTACGTCAGAGTGACTTTCAACATTACCTTACTCGCTGTTGTTGTTGCTGTATGGGTTTGCTACCAGTAGACTCTTGGTCAGACCGGGGTTGATAGTAGGGCAGTTGGACGGAGTGAGTGCGAGAGGGGTAGGCTGTCGTCTCTGTTGATGTCGACGACAACAACAACAGCGATGACGGTGACGTCTTTTCTTGTCAGGTTGGCAGCGAAATTAGTTTTTTTTCTTGAAACTAAACTTGCTGTGTTGTGTCCAGCTGCTACCGTGCGTGTGTTGCCTAGTTTGGCTAACGAAATTTACCATTTTGGGAATAGGTAATAGTCAACTTTGCCTACAAAAGTTGGTCAAAGTTGAGTTTTTGAGAAATTCTCATTTATAAGACGTTTTAAGACCATCAGCTTAAAATTATTATTTCAAAAGAATCAATTTTCGAAAGAAAGGCTGGAAAGTACTTTTTTAATTTGCTATTATGGGAGTTAAAAGGTCAAGAATGGCAGGAAAGTAAGTTGTTTCACGGAATGCAAACATAATATTTTTTAGTGTTTTTTTTTATATACCAAATCCAATTTACACAAAAAAAAAAAACAGGGCAATTTTTAACCACATTTTCTATTTTTTTTAATTGTGTAATTTTAATAATATTTTTCGCCCTTGCTGGGCCTTTGTAAAAAAAAAGAAAAAAAAATAGTTTTTAAGTAATTCAACCCATTGAAAAAAATGCTTTTTTCCCACTTGATTCATTTCTATTTCAGACCTACTGTAATTTACTCTTGGCTGTAATCTATTTTCCACCACTTTGAATGATGTGGGCAGTTTGCGGATGGAACACAATAAAAACAACAACAAAATAAAAAAAAACAGGTTTCACGCAGCGTCCCAAACTCAGCAGGTTTGGCTTCACACTTTTTGGGAAGATTCCCAAATCCAAAACTTTGTGTATTTTCTTGAGTTCTATTTTGCAACCGTTCGCATAGCGGCGCGACCTCACGCGTAATCACTTTCAACTTGAAGCAAACGCCTCCAATCTGACTTGGACTTCAAACAAAATTGAGCTAAGAAAGCTTCAAGGTTTTAGTAGAAAGGTAGGAATAGATTATCCTGTTTAAAATAATCATATCAAATTTCTCGTAAATAATCAAAAATATTTCTTAAATGCCTTTAGCAACGATTTCACTTAAATTTCTTGCCTCAGAATCCAATTCTAACCTTACAAATTGTACAATTCTGACCAGAATCGCTTCCCTTTCCCGACCCCAACTACCCCACGGTGGTAATCGCTTCTCAACGGGAGATAATAACTCAGTAGTAGCAACAACAAAAACTCACCTTGATCAGCTTCTCGCGGATCTCCCAGCTGAAGATGCCCGGGTTCATCTTCTTCATGTCTTCGATGCGGGCCTCCACTTCCGGTGTGGCCACCTTCGGCTTCGAGCCCCCGATCACGCCCGGCCGGATCGAACCCGTCTCCTGGTAGCGGTTCAAGATCTTCGAAACGCACCCGTGGGAGACGCGCAGCTGGCGCGAGATGACGCAGGGCCGCACGCCGGCCGCCGCCATCTCGACGATCTTGTACCGGATGTGGTTGGGCAGCGGGCGCCCGTTGATGAACACCCCGCCGAGCTGGTTCACGCGGCCTTGACCTGGGGAGGACGGGGAGGAAATCGAGTTAGTATTGTTGTTGCTGTTATGAGTCATGCAGTTGATAAAAAAGCATTTTTGGAGACAATGCAATTGGGTCCAAATATCAAGTTAATATTGTGGATTATATTGTTCACAACGATAAAGGTTATTTTTCTAAGCGCAATTACATATTTAACGACCATAAAGAATTGAAAATGGATTTTTATATAAAGTGAACATAAATACGTAGAACGATGTACATACAAATCAATATAGGGCTTTAGGGCCCAATTGCAATAAGATCGGTTAAGTTACAGAATATACAAAAGCATTAATGTCAATAAAAAAATCTTCAGTTTTCTTCAAACAAAGTCTGTTTATCTACCGTAGAACACTAACATCATTAGCAAGCTAAACTTTAAGGATGGTCTCAGTCTGACATCTTATAGCTTTACTTAACGTTATCTACTGTTAACATACTGGCGTCCGTTGTAGATAGTAAATTAAAACAAACTTTGTAGTAACGATGATTCATAACGAAGTTGACTTTATAGCTGTCGGCCACTATCGCTAGTACCAACCACTAGTGTCTTCCTTTTCATCTACAAGGACTTCGATGATTCATAACGGTGAGTATTAATAATTGGATTTTTCTCTAGAATTTCACATTTTTTCGAGATTATTTTGTATTTTATTATTTGGATGAAACTATGTCTACTGTTATGTCTATGTCCAGACTCGAATATCCGAAGCCAAAATTTTGCGAGTTTTGAATTATCTGAAGTTCGATTATCCAAATATGGGACTTCGGATAATCTGATCACGAACCAAACAAACTATTTGTTTTGCATTTTCTTAATATTTCATCATCGCCATTTCGGCCTCCGTCTAGGATTTAACATTCCTCATCACTTTAGAGTGGTTTACTGCCCACCACTGAAAAAACGGCTAATATCCACCTTTGTCAAAAACGAGTTATTAGCACCAGGTGGTAGAAGATGTTCCAACGCATCTTCTGAAACTTTAATTTCACTAAAATAGTGTTTAGATTTGGCTGCCGATGTAAAAAACCAAACGGCTAATATGTCACTCTTATGGGAAATTGCCTTGACGGAAATTTAGTGACAAACACTTAAACGCGTTTTCTCGGAATACTTGTTTTGGCATATTAGCCGAATTTTCAATTATAGGCAGTTTAGTGGTCATATTTGAGCTTAACAATCAAAAATAAGAAAGCGATAAAAAAATGCTCGTGTGATCCGTTATCCGAAGACAATCTGAAGTGATTATTTCCAAAGCCTTCGTAAAATTGAGTATTTCCTATGTCAAAAACACTATTTTGCATAAAAAATGGTATGCAAATATATAAAACTTCGGCCATTCTGAAGGTAATTATAAGGACTTTTAGAATAATAGTAACACGAAAAACCCTTTTTTTTTCACTGACAGTTTAGTTTCCAAATAACGAACGATCCTTTAAAGTTGCAGGCATTTTAAGGCTAACATTTCCTATAATACAGTCCATACTCCATTATCCGAAGGCCTCGGAAAAATTTCACTTTGGATAATCGAATCTTAGGATAACCGAATCATGAAAAAACTATTATTTTCGCTGTCCAATTTTTGATTGTCGTGCTTAAGTAGGGGAAATTCTCATATGTTTGGTAGGTTAAGCACTCGTTCCTAACTCCATCCAATTTGCTGGTTTTCACAATTTTAACAACTAATTTTGCAAAACTTTTCATAGAAACTTGCTTACTCACTTCTTATTGAGCTATTTATCACTCGATTTCAGTTGAAAAACACGCTGGAATTAGATGCTGTTCCCCTATGACCCATAAACTACTCTAAAATAATTTAGTATTTTTAAATCCAAGATGGCGGCCGAAATGGCGGTGCTGAAACATTGAAAAAAATGCATTTTTGAATTTAAAGGGCAATTAAATATTCAAATTTGACTAAAATGGGGTCCAGAACTCAAATTTGATGTTAAAAGTAAAATAAAAAAGACACGAAAACAATTTTTTTATCATGATTTGATTATCAAACCTTCGAATAATCGAACTTCAGGTAATCGAATCTTCGGATAATCGAGGCTTCAAATAATCGAGTCTGGACTGTACTTCAGTTTGTTGCACTTTAACATAGAAAAGAAAAAAAATAATAATAAAAAGCTGTGATACCTGAAAATTCTATGAAATTTTCTCAGCTGTTCGCAAATCAATGTGTAAAGTATTTTTGGATTGCAACAAATTAAGGACGTTGCTAATATTTTTTCTTTGTTTTATAATTTTTAGTTTCTAAAATATCTAAGCATTGAATGTTTTGCCAAAAAAAGGTTTTTCCGGTGCTGTACATCGGGGCGGTGACAACAACTTTGAAAAATATTTACGACGGCTACCTCAGTTAAAAAAGGGCACTAAAAACTACTTTGTCTATTCAATCTGTTATTTTTGTTAATAATCATTTGTTAAAAAGTTTATTCATAGTTCACCATTCTAATTATTTTGAAGTATTTTAATGTCTTTTTTATAATTTCGGCAAAAGAACAAAATACAAAATTTCAGGACTGTAAAAAATCAATTATTAAACTCCAACCACAATTTTAAACAACATCAAGCTAAAAGAACCTAACAATTATCAACACAACATTACACGTAATGAAACAATTACAACAACGAACCGTTTTTTTTTGTGTTTAAATTTTGAAGAAGGCGTCTTTAAAAACCTAGCATTTTGCGCTAAAATCGTTCCATGATAAAATATGAAATCTGACGTTTAAAAAAATGATCAGTTTTTTGCCTTATTTATCATGTTAAATTATCATTTGAACCTAAAATATAACCAAAAATCGATTTTTTGACACTTTGGCAGATTCAGATTGAACGGGCAAAATTACATGGAAAAAAAGTTCAAGATGGTATGTCAGAGACATAACCGAAAGACATAGGACCAAACAATTTGAATGAGTTTTTGGATTGCTAGTGAAATCTGGAATAAGATAATTTTATTTTGTTTCATAAATTTGTCGGCAAAATTGTCATGAATGTTCCCCCAAGGTGAACCTTCCATGAGGGCACCGGCAACTCCAGGTTGTGGCCACTACGGTCGAAATGTCAATTTTCATGTTCAGTATCAAAAACCATGAATTTTGATACCCATATTGCAACAACTCGTATGGTTCTGTAAATGTCCCTCAGGCCCGGGGGAACCTTCTTTGAGAGCAGCGGCCACTCCAGGTTTTGGCCACCACTGACGAAATGGCCATTATTATGTTCAGTATAAAAAACCATGAACTTTGATATCCATATTGCCAAAACTTGTATGGTTCTGTAAAAGGCCCTCCGGGCCCCGGAGAAACCTGCTTTGAGATCACCGGCCACTCCAGGGTGTGGTCACTACTGTCGAAATGTCAATTTTCATGTACAGTATCAAAAACCATGAATTTTGATACCCATATTGCAACAACTCGTATGGTTCTGTAAATGTCCCCCAGGCCCCGGGAGAACCATCTTTGAGGGCACCGGCCACTCCAGGTTTTGGCCACCACTGTCGAAAAGGCCATTATTATGTTCGGTATCAAAAACCATGAATTGTGATACCCATATTGCCACAAATCGTATGATTCTTTAAAAGGCCCTCCGGGCCCCGAGGGAACCTGCTTTAAGATCACCGGCAACTCCAGGTTGTCACTACGGTCGAAATGTCAATTTTCATGTTCAGTATCAAAAACCATGAATTTTGATACCCATATTGCAACAACTCGTATGGTTCTGTAAATGTCCCTCAGGCCCGGGGGAACCTTCTTTGAGAGCAGCGGCCACTCCAGGTTTTGGCCACCACTGACGAAATGGCCATTATTATGTTCAGTATCAAAAACCATGAACTTTGATATCCATATTGCCAAAACTTGTATGGTTCTGTAAAAGGCCCTCCGGGCCCCGGAGAAACCTGCTTTGAGATCACCGGCCACTCCAGGGTGTGGCCACTACTGTCGAAATAACCATTATTATGTTCAGTATCAAAAAACGTGAATTTTGATACCCATATTGCCACAACTCGTATGGTTCTGTAAATGTCCCCCAAGGCCCCGGGGGAACCTTCTTTGAGAGCAGCGGCCACTCTAGGTTTTGGCCACCACTGTCGAAATGGCCATTATCATGTTCAGTATCAAAAACCATGAATTTTGATACCCATATTGCCAAAACTCGTATGATTCTTTAAAAGTCCCCCGGGCCCCGGCGGAACCTGCTTTGAGATCACCGGCCACTCCAGGTTGTGGCCACTACTGTCGAAATGGCCATTGGCATGTTCAGTATCAAAAACCATGAATTTTGATACCCATATTGCCACAACTCGTATGGTTCTGTAAGAGGCCCTCCGGGCTCCGGCGAAACCTGCTTTGAGGGCACCGGCAACTCCAGGTTGTGGCCACTACTGTCGAAATGGCCATTGGCATGTTCAGTATCAACAACCATGAATTTTGATACCCATATTGCCACAACTCGTATGGTTCTGTAAATGTCCCCCAAGGCCCCGGGGGAACCTTCTTTGAGAGCAGCGGCCACTCTAGGTTTTGGCCACCACTGTCGAAATGGCCATTATCATGTTCAGTATCAAAAACCATGAATTTTGATACCCATATTGCCAAAACTCGTATGATTCTTTAAAAGTCCCCCGGGCCCCGGCGGAACCTGCTTTGAGATCACCGGCCACTCCAGGTTGTGGCCACTACTGTCGAAATGGCCATTGGCATGTTCAGTATCAAAAACCATGAATTTTGATACCCATATTGCCACAACTCGTATGGTTCTGTAAAAGGCCCTCCGGGCCCCGGGGGAACCTGCTTCGAGGGCACCGGCCACTCCAGGTTTTGGCCACCACTGTCGAAATGGCCATTGGCATGTTCAGTATCAAAAACCATGAATTTTGATACCCATATTGCCACAACTCATATGGTTCTATAAAAGGCCCTCTGGGCCCCGGGGGAACCTGCTTTGAGATCACCGGCAACTCCAGGTTGTGGCCACTACTGTCGAAATGGCTATTGGCATGTTCAGTATCAACAACCATGAATTTTGATACCCATATTGCCACAACTCGTATGGTTCTGTAAAAGTCCCCCAAGGCCCCGGGGGAACCTTCTTTGAGAGCAGCGGCCACTCCAGGTTTTGGCCACCACTGTCGAAATGGCCATTTTTCATGAGAACCGCCGCATCATAGCGACTTCCACCGGTCCGCTTCGCTCGAATTTCCTCCTTCTGCTGCTGGTGGTTCTTCCTTCTGGTTGCTGGTCCTCTTCTTCTATTGGCTGCTGCTCCGCGCCGGCCCGATGTGCACAGTTCGAGTGCTCGTTCCAAAGTGACTTGCTTTTGCGAAATTTTCTGCTTAAATAGTGGCACAACCGGAGAACGGCACAAAAGGGGCGCGGCCTCGAATGCATACACTCGCTCTGATTGGTCATCTGTCCGATTTGTACTGAAAAATTACTCATTTTGATTGCATGTTTTAAGTGCTTTAACTATGTTTAGTCAAACTTTCTATGTAGTTAAGCAATAGCTGAAGTCTTCCCCTTTCGATTGGTGGTTCAACCGTCTGGATTAATTCACAGGGAAAAAAGATATAAGCGTTCGAAATGTCCCCTTTTTTTGAACGCTTAAAAGTGACGCTTTGGATCGAATTTCTGAACTGGCCCCCCAATATAGTAAGTAGAGACATAGTCCTATGTCAAAATATATTTGAACGATTTTCGAATTTCGAATAATTTTAGAATTATGTTTGGGTGGTCCAATATGGTTTTTACCTGAAATTAGACTTTTTCAAATAAAGATATCTCTAGTTTGAAGAAAAACATCCCTGAGTATTTTTTTTCAGCGTTTGTAGTGCTGAAGCCAAAAATTCTAATTTTTTCGGATAAACAATTTTCCCGTTAATTTTTCGATCTGGACCACTGTGCATTGAGGTGAGGAAGGCAAAAATAAAACATATTTAGCAGTCAAAACAAGCTTTCACGACTTGAAAATATTTTATAAGTGTGTTTTGCCTTCCTCACTGAGGTAAGGCTATAATCCTGCTCGAAAAATGAACTTTTGAAATACAGCTCGTAGACCTTTATTCATGTATACCTATCGACTCAGAATCGAAAACTGAACAAATGTCTGTGTGTGTGTGTGTATGTGTGTGTGTGTATGTATGTATGTGTTCAAAATTCTTGCCAAGTTTTCTCAGCACTGGCTGCACCGATTTTGATCAAACCGGTTGCATTCGACTTGGTTTAGGGTCCCATACATCGCAATTGAATTGTTTGAAGTTTCGATAAGTAGTTCAAAAGTTATATATAAAAATGTGTTTTCACATTTATCCGGATCTCACTTATATGCATGAAAACTATGTACGGATCCATGATCCAACCCATCGTTGGTTAGGTAATCAAAAGGCCTTTCCAACGAGTCCAAAACATTGAAGATCTGGCAACCCTGTCTCGAGTTACGACCACTTAAGTGATATTGATGCACTTTTTGGAAGCCGGATCTCACTTAAATGTATGTAAACTATGTCCGGATCCACCATCCGACCCATCGTTGGTTAGGTAATCGAAAAACCTTTCCAACGAGTCCAAAACATTGAAGATCTGGCAACCTTGTCTCGAGTTATGATTACTTAAGTTATATGTGTGTAGGTTTTTTTCTGGATTCAAAAAAATAGCTGAAATATGTGCCCAAACCACTCATATTACCCATTGTTGGTAAAAAGTGAGGAAGGCATCAACCACATAGGTGGATTAAGATAGTTTTTTTTATTAATCTCTTGAAAATTTGAGCTAGAGTTAAGGTTTAGTAAATCTAGCCATGGATTGATCTGAAGCTACCTTTTGCCGCTGTTTGATGAATCATCTTCTCTTGGGGAACCACAGTACAGAATGCCGCTATTGATAGTAGAATTAGGCAGCTTTGGGCACGCGGAAGTCATATTTTAAACTGCAGCTGTAAATAAATGTGCTCATGTTGATCGTACCAAATAAGATAACGTTAGATAACATTCTCTAGTAGAATTATTCTCATCTAAATCACGATATAAATGGAACAATCTTTCAGAAGTAAATCAGACAGTGTCCACATTTCTCAGCTTGAAGATGATCCCAATTTCGCTAGTTTCGCTGACAGTAGTTGTCCTACTGCAGTTCATCAACGTCCAAGCACTGTTCGATGTGCCTGGAACCGTAAACGTATCATTGATGGTCAACTCCTGCGACGATGGAAAGCGATCAATTTGCTCCAACTGCACCACGTTTTCTCTGTGCTTGGGAGGAAAATCCATCGGTGAAATTCCCTGCGGATCGGCCACTCCACACTGCGTCCAGGGAGATGTCGAGGCAACCTGCTCGGACCATCCGGCAAGTGAGTGCGACGTAGTCGAGCGTCCGTGGTACATCACCTGCCCTTCGGTTGGAGTTCTGCCAGGTAAGATTCTCTTCTAAGATGAGTTGAGGAACGACTTTTGATGATTTCTTCGTTAGATCCCGTCCATTGCGACCATTACCACAACTGCTCGCAAAGGGATTCCCCCTCCGAGTTGTTCCAGTGTCCTCCGGGGTACATTTTCAACACGGTGACGCAAACCTGCCGTTCCAGATCCGTTCAAAAGTGCGCTGAATCACCCTGTCGGGCTGCCAATACTCTCGTGCCCTACGGGCCCTCCCACATGTACTACGTGTTGTGTGTCCCCAGAAAGGAATCCGAATCGGTGGAGCAACAGCTGGAACCGTACATCTTCCGGTGTCCGGATCGGGCTCCATTCAACGTGACCACCCAGGCTTGCGAGTATCGCTGTGTTACGCAGGGGAACTTTGCCGATTCACTGGATTTGAACTCGTACTTTCAGTGTTACCGGAAGGATGATGGCGGATTTGTTGCGTTGAAGAAGGGCTGCCAGAAGGATGGGGACGGAATGGTTGCGAAGTTCAACGCAACGGTAGGGGAATGCATTCCGTAAGAGAAGATTAATTTAGGTCAAAAAATGTTTTTTTGTTGTACACAATAAATCATGTATTTTTCGGAAATAAAAATCATCGATTTTTAAATATTAATAAATCCTGATTTTCAAAAAAAAAAATGTTTTAAAACAGTTGTTTGTGCTATTTCCATTATTTCTAAAGAATTTCCAGAACAATCCAGCAATTACTCAACGCTCGCCGATGACACAACCAAAATGGTTCGGTTACACATCTGCCATTCGGTTGCGTCCCAATTTGAACACCGAAGATGTCAATCGACCTCCCAACCGGTGATCATCGGCCATCATGACGGCGATTAGCAGCGGTCTTAGTTCTTCCGAAAAAAAGAAAGATCCAAAATGCCTTCCGATTTTCGCTCAGCTGTTTCACGCCCGTAAATTTCCATTCATCGAGCGGAGATCAGCTCCTCGACGGCCTACATTTTGCGGCTTTTGGACGTCCGTCGTCGTCGTCGTCCAACGTCGCCATGCCAGACACATAACCTCAAAGTACGTTAGAAACATCTGGACCCGGGCGTGAAAAATTCCGATTTTCCGGGGGTTCCATTTCGGGCCGAGAGCCGTGTTCGATATTTGGCTATTAAAATTTTATTCATCGGAATTCAGGTATGGCTAATTTCGGGCATATGGTCGCCAAGAGTCGAGCCAAGTCAAGCTGCCGGGCTGCTGCTCCAGGATGCACTGCACAGCTAAGTGCAGTGTAGATCCCGGTATTGGGAGAGGCCTACAGCTCGGCCCAGCCAGGAGAGGACCTTCGGCTTTCTGCAGGGAATTCTCCTCGCCTATCGGCTGATGTTCTTTCTTCTGTACCTCGTGTCGACACGGTTGATTTGGGCGAGCTTGACGGCGGCCGGTGTGGATATTCATCCAGGAGTTTTGTTTGCTTCTTTCTAATTGAATATTTGGAAATAAGCGACAAACTTACAAAAAATACTCGTTTTATGATTTCATGAAAAAATTAAAATTCGGATAATACAACCACGAACAGTTTTTTTTTCTTTTTTGGATCCCTTAACTAAAATACGACGAAATAACTGGAATTCTAAATAACACGATAACTGAAATTGTTAATATAAAAAGATTTAAAAAAGAAACAATAAAAGTACAGTTAATCGTAGAAACAACCTCTTGATTAGAGCAAAGGCTAAATCTTTATATATAGAACTTTTACATTTAAGGCTGGTACAAATATTTAAAAAAGTTTATGTCACCCTCCCCCTTCAAATTCGGCCCAAAAATTCATAGGGCAAAAACCATTTTTTTCTTCAAAAAACTTCAAAATTTCTATGGAAATACAACTGCAATCGTATTCAGGATGTATGGATACATCCAAAAGTTATTTGAATTTTTGTAAATTTTTGATTACAGCATGCGAAATTGTTTTTTTCGGTTAAATTTTAGTTTTCGTCATATCTTCCATTTTTTGAAAACTGATAATTGCGAGACAACTGAACTAGTGTAAAATGCATTTAACACTCAAACGCTCGGGTAGTCATTTTACCCTACTTTTTTTCTTGAAAATCTCATAACTTTTGGTAGAATTGACCAATTTAGATGCTTCCGGTTTCAATAGATCCAGATTTGTCTATATTTTTAACTGTCAGATGGGGGACAAATATGGTCCATTGTTACCGGAGATATTCCGGATTCCATTGTGGTACCTCGGCCCTCCCATTTGGGTATTTGGTCAATATAACAAAAACTTTCCGACAGAACAATGTCGGAAATGATACAAAACCTCAAGGGATCATCCTAATGCATCATTCTGTAAAAATAATTGACAAAGTTAAGTCCTACGGGCCAAAGGAGTCGGTTCCAATTAGGCACCAATTGACATCAGCTCAGTGCACCGTTTCCGGTTGGAACCTGTTTCGGTGCTCCGAAGGTCTGGACCATGTCTATTTTTTCGCAGGATGATGTATTAGGATGATTCCTTGAAGTTTTGTATCATTTCCGACATTGTTCTGTCGGAAAGTTTTTGTTATATTGACCAAATGCCCAAATGGGAGGGCCAAGGTACCCCAATGGAATCCGGAATATCTCCGGTAACAATGGACCATATTTGTCCCCCATCTGACAGTTAAAAATATAGACAAATCAGGATCTTTTGCAACCAGAAGCATCCCATTTGATCGATTCTACCAAAAGTTATGAGATTTTTAAGAAAAAAAGTAGGGGTCAAATGACTACTCGAGCGTTTGAGTGTTAAACACCTTTTTTAATTCAAATGTTGAGACTATGGCTTGTTATTTCATAGTTTTTATTTTTTATTTTGAATAATAAGAGATTTCAAAAAACATAAACAAGGTTCAAAATGTGAAGTATTGGATTGAAAATTTTGTGAAAGCATTTTAAAACGATAGATTATTATTTCCCTTTCAAATTGTATAATAATTGATGGTATTAATGTTTATTTCTAATTCTGATGCTCAATATTTGTAAAATTATATGTAAAATCACATATTTTTATTCTTGTAGCATTCAATGATGTTTAGAACATTTAATCCTTCATTTCATAAGTGACAGACAAACTTTCAGGATTTGGTTAGAATTTTGCAATTACATATTGTTATCAAATGATTCGACTTAATATTCCATACATTTTGGGGACCATTTACCTTGAAAAATAAAAAAATAGTTTATTTGAAATACGTTTGAAGAAAATATCCAAAAGGCAAAAAATTGTGTAATAGAAGTAAGTAGTACTAGTAAGTAAAACTTTTCAGCATTTGTTTTGAAAAGGGTTACTATTTGATTCTGTTATTTTTGGTACAGAAAAGTAGGCTGTTTCGTCGTTCAAGAATGACAGGTAAAGTAAGTAGTTTCACGACGGAATTGCAAAAAGATACATTTTTTTATATGTTTTGTTTTGAACGGTGAGTTTTCTTAAAACCAAAAAATGTTTGACTTTAAATTCCATTCAAAAAGCGTTTTTTGGAATTGCAAGAAATGTTGTAAACAGCTCGTTGATAAACTTGTTTTACTCAGGCTCCGTCTTATTTATCCAGTTCGGTAAAATTCGTACGACTCCTGCGGAAAAAGGCTTCTTTTTGCAACATGTTGAATACATGTCTGCCTGTGTGGATCAATCGTACCGCGCACTGGACTCACAATCCAGAGGTTGCCGGTTCGAATCCCGGGGCGGACGCAAAAAAAAAATTCTAAGTGTAAATATAGGTATTCGGTGCCCTCTCCCCGTGCCCATACCTTCACACTTAGGAGACCCGGGAGGCGGAGTCTTGTCGCAAAAAGAACGATACACGCCTGTGGATCCGTTGACGAAACCGCAAGGTTTAAGAGGGCCACATTATAAGGTGTTACGTCGATTCCGTTGAATAAACTACTATTTTGTAGTTGTACTTTGCTAATAGAATAGTTAAACAATATCTGGAGAAGTAATGATTTTTGATCTCGTACTATAATTTCAATTTCAATTCGGTTTTATTGGTGATTAGTTTTATTGCAAAACATAATGGAATTTTGGAGTTCCTCTCAGCTGTTTGTTACACCATAACGTGAGGATCAGAAAACCGGACACTTAGTAGCATATCATTTTTGTTATAGATGGCACAAAATCATGAAATAAGTTGGAAATGTAGAAATATCATCAGGATGTAGTATAAACAGTTGGTTTTAATAAAATGCATGCAAAATATGTATTTTCTAACAATTTTTCATCAGATTTTTAAAATTAAAATTATTTGTTGTGCTTCGAATCTCGGACACTGATAAAAGCTGATTCGAAATCCGGACACTCGATTTTGCTAATGAATCGCACAAATTCGGACTGAAATCGCATTACCATGAGGTGACCGGGTTTCGAAGCTTTAATTAATTTTGGAACAATTCTCGCTAACTTTTTCAAAAGGTCCTATGTAGATAGGAAACCTGTGGTGCATTGGTTCTTTGGAAAAGTAATCGAGAATTATTTCTCGTAAATAAGGAGTTACCAAGAGTATGACAAAATTAAGAAAAAAAAACTTACCAAAAATTGCAAATCTCAAGCTTAAATATTAACTTTGAATATTTTAATGTTTTAGTAATTGAAAAATCCGTCGGGAAAATTCTGCACAAAACCTCGAAAACCTCCAGACGCTCCTGAAAAACATCTAATTAACGGGCAAACATTGTTGTTGACACAATCGAGCAAAAACGTGCTTCCCGCTAAGTGAACAACAAAACACGTGCTTCTTTTGACTGCCTCTTAAGAAAGTGTTGGTGGGTTGGGGGCGAGGAATTGCTGGGAAGCATTTTCAATTTCTGCTCCCTCGAAAATTGCTGCTACCGCGCGCCGTGGCTTGCATAAATCCATAATTTAACTGGCGAGCTAAACGTGTGTGTTCGTGGCTTCCTCGGTAAGAATTCATCACCTCATTTTCCGAGCCATAAACCTTGTATGAATGTCTGTATGTTTGTGTGTCTGGGTTAGAACAAAACCATGTGTGGCTTGCATTCAACAAAAAAAAAAGACTAGCATAGTAACACCTCCACGCTTATCATCATTTTCGAAAAATAGACAGAGAGAAAAAAGCTACGTTAGGCATCGCTATCCTCGTGCCACACAATAAATTAGCAATTTTTCAACGGGCCAACAAACCGGTAGAGGTGAGCCGTTACAGAACGAAACAAAAGGTCTGCCTGCTGCTGCTGCTGGGACCGGGAAATTGACGATCCTTTCTGTGCCCTGCAGGAATAGAGCTGCACGAATGGGAAACCGGGAAAATGTTGCCTTTGTTAGCGTTTTTGTAGGTAGGTTGAAATGCTGATTTTATGCATTTGTGCAGTTGTTACATTAGCCCACACACGGTTGAGAATTCGTAGTTTTTGCAAACTGACAGAAGGGAAAAATTGATTACTATTTTTGTGTGAAATTTTGTACATAATATTGTTTTATTTGGATGAAAAATTGTCTATCGGCTTCCTAAATCCAAATACGCCATTTTGCATCATGGAAGTCTCCATACAAAAGAGAAAAAATCGAAAATCCTTATCTTGAGAAGGGATTAATTTTATCGATTTGATGTCTTCAGCCTAGTTGCATCATGACTTTTTAATTAAAAATAAAGAGCGCAGAGGAAAAGTCTTGTCGATTCTGAAAAAAAAAAAATCAAAGAGATGAGAAAATAACACAAGTGCAAATTGGATCATTAGTTTAAAAATATCGTTTATTGATAAATGATACATTTTTTCAGCTATTTGAAATTGTTATCCAGAGATAGGCGAGGATGGCTACCATTTTTAATTTTGAAAAAGCTACTTTTTCGGAAAAAAATAACACCTGACTTATTGTAACTTGAAATAGTAGTAAATGCAACAAGCGGCAAAAAGAAGATTTTGTCAGCACGAATCGCACATTTAAATAAATACGACGAGTGCTTAAAAAAATCAAGTTTTGCAACGAGTTGCTAACAACATTTTTTGCAATTTCGAGAAACGCTTTTTGACTGGAATGTTATGTCAAAAATCCATGCGTTAAATAAATTCACCGTTCAAAACAAAAAAAAATATATTGAAAAATGTTACTTTTCTGCCTTTGCCAAAGATAGTTAGATAATTTTTTTTCTCTTAAATACGAATATTTCAAGTTTTCATGACAAATCTAGTTATACAAAATTATAAATCGCTTTGAGAATTGCGAAAATCAAGAGAATTGTTCATTATTAAATGTTTGGCATCAATATACTGGAGCAGAAGAACCAAGACCAAGACTCACAAAGATTTATGCTACAAACATTTTTTTTTTATTTTTAAACTAATGAATTGTCAACAAACTCTTCGGAAGGCTTTATATTGTTTCGGTAATAATTGGTAATATCACATGAGTGAAAAATACTAAAATATAAAAGCACTTTATTTTAGTGAAGTGTCTTAAATTTTCATTTTTTCAGACGTTACTTAAAAATACTTAAAACAAGATATTTCAGATTTTTTGTCAATATTGTTATTGATATTGTTTTTCCTGCTTGCTATGGGACCATCCATAAACCACGTGAACACTTTAGGGGAGGGGGGGGGGGGTATGGCGATTGTCCACGATCCATACAAAAAAGGTTTTTTTTTGTATGGACAATTGTCCACGAGGGTAGAGGGGGGTTACAGAATCCCAAAAAAGTGTCCACGTGGTTTATGGATGGTCCCTATTGATAAGATTACTACTTCGTCTAGCACCCAGCCTTTATTTATTTGTTAAAGGTTCCACGAATAAAGTTTCAAGGTTGATGTTCTACCGTCGGCATCATTTATTTTTTTTCATTGGAAAAAATCAATGCAATTTATTGATTTATTAGAGTTGCTATCGAGGAATTTCTAATGATTGAATTTTGATTCCTTGTTATTCTTTTTATAATCATGATTACTTTGTTTTGGTGCCAGCATTTTTACGATGATATTATATCCCTTAACCCTTAAAACCCTTAGTTTTGGAAATATTCAGCTATAAAATACTTCAACTTTCAAAAATTAGACTTTATTTTACTGTTAATTACAAAAGTAACGTCATGCACGGCGTGTTTTCTAGAACAAACTTTTCAGGAAACAATAGTCATCGCCACTTTCAAATGTGTCTTATAGGAAATTTTCTCAGCTTTCCAATGCTTTTAAGATGGAAATGATTCATCGAGAAATTCCTGAGATATCTACTTTTTATTTTTTTTTGTTCTAAATTCCAGTTCTGGAAACTTGTCATATTTTGTGTTTTATGTGTTATTTATTCATTAAAATGTGCAAAATAAGACAAGAAACAACTTTGTAGAAGATTGCAAATCACTAAACATTTTGAAAATAATGTTTTAACTGAGTTTTTGAATATGTGTGATTTATTCAGAAATTTAAAACATAAAACCGAAATAAAATATGTTTCGACATAAATTATAAGAAAATTACATATTTGGTGTGTACAAGTATCTCCTGTCTGCTCTTATTTAGCTGATACAACCGATTTTTTTTGCAGATTTGAAATTGTTTAGGTTATTATTTCCATAATCAAGTATGAACCAGGAACATGGATACAAAACATGATTTAAAATCGAAAATGTACTACAAATTACTGTTGCAAGCTTCAAAAGTCATATTCTCATGAGTATAAAATAAATGAAAAAAATATAAAATGTTTTTCTGTTGAAAATGCATTTAAAAGTAGGAGTAAAATTCGTGTGTTTTAACTCAGAATGTTGAAAACATCGTCATAAACTTTTTTTGGTTTGAACAAAAATTAAATAGTATTTCATAATAAAAAAAAATCAAACAGAAACTTCCATTCCAAACTAGTTGAACAAAAGTCAAGGTTTTCTAAAATGTTTTAAAAAGATAAGATTTATAAGACTTCTATAATATTGTTGATTCCTTGATCATTTCATACAAGAAATCTAAAAAAAAAAATCATACTCATGAAAAGTATTTTTAATTTGTAGTTCAATTTCGAGTATAAAACATGTTTTGTATCCATTAGGATGTAACAAAAATGACTTTTTGGCGGGCATTCAAGGGTTTGTTCCAGTGGGCATACTAAGCCTAAATCCAAAATATGAGCTTGATTGGACGTAACAGGAGCTGGCGCTCCGCCTTTCAATTTTAAATGGGATTTAACCCGTAAAAAAAGATTTTTTCAAAAATGTCACTTTTTGAGGCATTTTGGCCACTGAAGCGTTTATTTTCAACGTCATTGGCGTGTAGGCCAGATCCTTGCGCATCTTTTGGTATATATAACATTGAAATTTGGAGCACCCTGGAGCTCGGTAAAGACCTTCAAAGTTTGGCATTTTTTCGAAAAATCGGTCCCGGCAAAATCAAATGGCGTCTAGGGCGTCGCGAGGCGCGACGCATATCTTTTTTGCCGGGACCGATTTTTCGAAAAAATGCCAAACTTTGAAGGCCTGTACCGAGCTCTAGGGTGCTCCAAATTTCAATGTTATATATACCAAAAGATGCGCAAGGATCTGGCCTACACGTCAATGATGTTGAAAATAAACGCTTCAGTGGCCAAAATGCCTCAAAAAGTGACATTTTTGAAAAAATCTTTTTTTACGGGTTAAATCCCATTTAAAATTGAAAGGCGGAGCGCCAGCTCCTGTTACGTCCAATCAAGCTCATATTTTGGATTTAGGCTTAGTATGCCCACTGGAACAAACCCTTGAATGCCCGCCAAAAAGTCATTTTTGTTACACTCTAGTATCCATGCCCCTATTAAATATTTGGTTAAGGAAATATTATATTCATTCAAAAAAAAACTAATACCCTCATCAATCTTAAACATGCAATAAAAAATCGGGTTTATCAGCTAAATTCAAGATAAATCTGGGCAGACGAGTGTTATTTGTACACAAAATTATGTAATAATGTATTAATTCTTTTAAAAATATATTTTAATAAGGTTTATGAATTTCATTTCTGAATAAATCACACATGTTCAAAAACTCGGTTAAACTAAATTTCAAAAATGTTTGACGTTTTGCAACCTTCTACAAAGTTGTTTCTTGTCTTATTTTGCACATTTTGATGAGTAAATGTCACAAAGAACACATCATTTGACCAGTTTAACAAACTGTTATTTAAAGGTTTCCAATAAATAATAAAGGAATTTAGAACAAAAAACTTAAAAAATAGATATCTCGGAAATTTCTCGATGAATCATTTCGCTCTTAAAAGCATTGGAAAGCTGAGAAAATTTCCTATAAGACACATTGTGACTATTTTTTCTCCTTAAGGTTGCCCAGAAAACACGCCGTGCATGATTTGAAATCCGAACACTTAGTAGCATATTATTTTTGTTATAGCTGGCAAAAATCATGTAATAAGTTGGAAATGTAGAAATATAATCAGGATGTATTGTTAATAGTCAGTTTTAATAGAATGCATGCAAAATATGTCTTTTCTAACAACTTTCATCAGCATTTGAAAATGACTTGTTGTGCTTCGAATCCCGGACACTGATAAAAGCTGAATCGAAATCCAGACACTTTTGCTTCGAATTCCGGACACTCGACTTTGCTTATGAATCGCACAAATTTGGACTAAAATGTTAGCGAATGGCATTTTTTAGGTCTCAAATATGCTGTTTACATCTAAATTATCAATATTTTATACACAAAATTGCAAGAATTTAAGGAAATCAAACAATAAATTTCTGCTTTGCCTTCCCGGTACTTCGGACGCCTTTGAAATATTTCAGTGAAATGTTTCGCATTTGTGGTAAATTTAACTACTGCGCTCAAACAAACTTTAAATGAAAGTTGATGTTAGAATTTATCAAATAACACAGTTTTGACATTCATAATGAAACTTGTATCGAAATAATTGATAAAACAAGATGAGGTGTCCGGGTTTCGAAGCGTCTGGGAATTTAAATCATGACGCTATCCGTAGAAATTGAAAACTGAATTAAACATCAATATGCAAAAACAAGCAAGCTGAGAAAAAAGAATTTGAATTTTGTCCCACTCATAAGGCTACGTGTTAAGTTTTCGCGAAAAAACAGGATTTCCTCCTGATTCCTAGAACAAAGTATTGGATGTTGCAGGCTCTTTTGAAAGAGCACACGATTTTGAACGTAGTTGAAAATCATCTTCATGTTATGCACATTTTGCATTGAGTATTATTTAAAATCATAAAAATTGTAATTTTACCATATAAAATTTGTAACATTACCCCTTTCATAAGTAGTTCTTCTTGTTTAATCTAATTTAAAGTAATTCATCAATATCATTGATGAGGTAAAATTCTAGCAATTTTCTGATTTATGTTCTGCGAATTAAAGTTCAAATATTATGCTGAATTGTATATTGCTAATCAAAGATTTGTATTTTCTGTGGATGACTATTCTATGCACTCATCTATTAAAAACAAATTAAAAACATAGGGAAAAATATCCAAAGTGCTCTCTCTTTCTCACTGTTCATATTGTTATGTTTTCAAGAGTGTTAAATAAAAAAAAAAATAACTAAATGATTATTTTGCTAAAAAAAACTTGTTACTTTACAAAAATCCACGAAATTTGATGTTCAAATGAGATAGTATTCAACATCATAGTGTCGACTAAAATTTTTAAGAAAGGTTCATAGGAAACTCATTAAACATAAATTAAATATGCAGTTCTCTAATTTGTAATTGTCCACTTCTGGCAACTTCGTTAACAATTTTACAAGTGGTAAGGGTTGTTCGAAGGCATTTAAATTAGCTGAGATTTAAGCACAAACAATTATTCTAAGAAGACAAATAATGAAGTATTTGAAAGTATATTACTATTTCAATACCTTGAAACGGATACCCGCTGAACAGTGGCCGCATGTTGAGCGAGTTCGCCCCGGACATGGTTCCGGACATATCCATGTTGCAAATCACCAAGTTTTCCCCGTTTCCTCGTGGTGGCTTGAACCACCAGGAATCACTTTGCTGGAACTGTGTTCCACCACAGACACACACACTACTTCACTCACTGACTTCACCCGTCTTTTCCTCAGTAATTGTCGCCCGTCACATTCGCGCTAATAAACTAATTATTTAATTTACAACATTTTGTGCGCTCCAGCGACTGCAGCACTGCATCCTCCTCCTGCATTATCCACACGGTGTGCTCTGTCACTTCAGAGTGGGTTTTCTTCCTTCACGCCTCCACGAACTCCATGAACTGAACAACTGAACAACGGCAAAGAAGGGATCCTCGTCGTCCTACAGCCGTGACTACATACGAAGCCGGAGTTGACTCCAACGCTAAATTACCCTTTTTTCAGGGCGGGACACCTCTCGATCACTATCTTGATCACTCATCCAACGCCGTCAACAGATTCACCTTCTTCCTCTTCCTTCTCTGCAACGTGTGCCGTTGTTTTGTTTTGATCGCCAGGCGTTAGCGTTGCGTGTCTTGCCCGAACTAATGATGGGCTGTCGTCGACGTTCCCGATTGAATTAATTTAATTAACATAAACAACTAAATTGCTACCCATCAACACTGCAATTAGATCACGTCAGGTTCGCGCTGAACAGCTGCAGAGATTCCCTTTTGGACTTGGTCACGAGCCACGAGCGTTAGCGTTAGCGTTCTCGCTGCAGCGATCCTCCAAAGTTCCGCGTAATTTCGCGCGCGCGCGCCACTTGATCGCTCGAAAAACGCCAAAAAATCCGCGACGGCGCGAAACCCGTCGTCGTCGGTCGTGTCCGTTTGCCGAAACTATTTCCACGAAACTACGCCGAGGGAAAAACAAAAAGCATAATTTTAATCCACACGGCGCGGGTTCGAGCCCAGCTGCTCACGACGACGACGCTGAACATTCGACGACGACCAACCATCGCGAGTTTGAATCCGTGAGGTGAGAGGGTTGCTTTGATGGGAGAGAGAGAGTGAGCGAAATGAAAGAAGAGAGAGTGTGAGCGAATCACCGCCCAGGTTGAAGTCGCGCGCGATGTATGGACGGACGGACGCACACACCCCGTTCGAGGTTCCGGCCTACTGTTTTGGTACTCGGTTCGGCAGCTGCACGAGGTTTCCCTGGCCGGGAAGTTTGATCGATTTGAAGTCGCGCGCGCGAGGGGACCGAGCGTTTGCTTTGAAGAGATTTGGATGGGGGAATGAATGAGTGAGAGTGTGTTGGTTAGCTCGATTAATAAACTTTGGTCGATCGATTCGAAAAGATGTGCCTTACTGATCGTGGAGTATAGTGAAACGTTTGGAGATTGGCCGATGATCAGATTATTTTATATCAACAAAAAAGATCCGAAATGCTAATAAAGTTGCATTGCAGTTAACTATTCATGAAGTTTGAAATCATTTTCTAGCGCAGCGACATGATGATTGACATTTCGACAGAATTGGACACAACCTGCAGAGGCCTTTAGAGATGACCCGTTGGGGACATTTAATCGAACCATACGAGTTGAGCCAGTATTGGTGATTCTGATACGTAGGGAAATTAAACTTGTCATTCTGCTAATATTTTATATGTGTTTTTTTTGAATTCAAAATTTTTGTTCTATACATGTTTGGTGAAATTTTGAAGCAATTTAGATGATTATTCGCAAAAAGCAACTTTTGTTTTCTATGAGCCTGTCAATATGGGTATCAAAATTTATCATTTTGAAGCATCAACTGCTCTTCTGGAATAATGTTGTGTTGCCTGGTCGATCCAGAACCGGTTCTTTGGAGCCCTGTAGGATCTCACGAAGTGGTCAATATTGCATCAAATCTGAAAAAGTTTTTAAAATTCAGATGGTTTAATTGATGATGCTTGAAAAAAAAAATGGAAAACGTTGTCAATAAAATTTTCAAGAATTAACGTTTTGATGCAAAATTTAATTTTTATTCGAAAGCTACTTAATTCAGTTTTTATTAAGGTATTCACATCAAGTTTTAAAGTTACAGGCATTTCAAGGCTATCATCTTTGAAAATTATCCAGTTTTTTGCAATTTTAATATACTTTATGCTAGAGAGCCTGGAGCTCATTAGAGAACGGTCATCTCAAACCAATAGTACCAATCGAAGCACGAGAACTGTCAAACGGAGGTACCAATCGAGCATAGGACAAAGGATTTTGCTCGATTGGTACCTCCGTTTGACAGTTCTCGTTCTTCGATTGGTACTTTTGGTTTAAGATGGCCGTTCTCTAATAAGCTCCAGGCTCTCTGCTCTATGCAGGAAAAGCACCCTTGCACAAGTATTTTGGAAGAGCTGCGCAAGTTTCCAGTTTTCTTTTTGTTATTTAAATAAGTATTTAGTTTAGTCGGTCGTCTGCAATGTTTACAGATAGCCTAGAGCTTTATAAAAAGATCTAGTTGCAGAGTTAGATTAGGGAGTCCGGGCTGAGCAGGCCTCGAGGTTGTTCTTTGGTTCGTTGCCCAGAACGCGGGAGTCGTGGAGTCGCGTTCAGTCTTGGAGTCAATTTTTGTCGTAGAGTTCGCAAGATTTAGTTAAATAAATTTAGTTTCAACAAGTTAACTTGAATGTTTGTTTTCAGTTTAATAACACAACTACCCCGATACAAATTGTCCACCCGCTCGGACGTTACGCTACTGGGTTTTATCATTCATCATGAAATAGCCAACTTTTGTGAAATAGCTCTTTTCAATTAAAATAATTATAAATACAGTCTAGACTCGATTATCCGAAGGCCTGGCAAAATTTCACTTCGGATAATCGAAACTTCGGATAGTCGCATCACGATTTTTTTTTGTTTTCTTATTTTTGATTCTTTAACTTAAACATAACCCCTAAACTACTCTAAAGTGTTCTAAAATTCAAGATGGCGGCCAAAATGGCAGTTATGAAATATTGAGAAAATACATATTCTAATTAAATAGGCATTCAACAATTCAAATTTGACTAAAATGTGGGTCTCGTGGCGCAGGGGTAGCGGCTTCGGCTGCCGATCCCGATGATGCTATGAGACGCGGGTTCGATTCCCGCCTTATCCACTGAGCTTCTATCGGATGGTGAAGTAAAACGTCGGTCCCGGTTTCTCCGGTCTCGTCAGAGGCGCTGGAGCAGAAATCCCACGTTAGAGGAAGGCCATGCCCCGGGGGGCGTAGTGCCAATAGTTTCGTTTCGGGGTTGCAGAACTTGAATTTGATGTTAAAAGTAAGAGAATAAAAAAATCATTTTTTTTTTGTTCCTGATTCGATTATCCGAAGTCCCATACAAGCCTTCGGATAATCGAACTTCGGATGATCGAAACTTCGGATAATCGAGGCTTCGGGTAATCGTGTCTGGACTGTATTAAAATGAGTTTTATGAGTTGAATGAGTTTTATGAAAAATCCAATTCTATAAAATGGCTGTAATTGACACAGGGCATGCATGGACAAAGTTGTTACTTAAAATAGAAAATACAATGGAAATTTGATCTTCAAAATTGTACACAGAAAAAAGTTGAATTTTGGATGGTTGAATATAACATCTTTTTTTAATAATTTTACCTAAAAAAATGTTTAAAAATGTAAACCTGATGAAATTTCACCAAAAAATAATGAAAATTCATAAGTTTTAGCATGAAATATTACACTTTTTTAGGCACAAAATCGGTCACCATTCCCTGTTGAATATAACCATCATTTTTTGCCTGTGTAGAGAAAAACTCTGTGCGATACATTAAAACGCTTTTTACATCCTCCTAAATGGTTACTTTCTCGGACACAACTTTGAAAAACAACTTTGGAAATTGTAAAATCTTCTCATATTTTGTGTGTAAAATATCTTGCTCCTAAATATTTTAATAATAAAATTTTAAGTTTTATTGTTTTCACGAATATCCAATTTTGATTCTCCTTTAGATATTGGAGGTCAGTGAACGAGTTCTCCTTCTAAATAAATATTAAAATCATAATTAGATGTTGTAAATAATAATAACTTCTGGTAAAATTGGTATTGGCATAAAATATTTTTAAACAGAAATTACTAAGGCCGTTGGTAAATATTTTACATGGATTATGTCGCCTTTTAAAACCGGCCTTTAAATTCAATGTTTCAATTGTTTTCAACAAAAGAGTCAAGTCGCTCGAAACTCTATTACGCTTACAATTTTTTTGAACTTAAATTTTTGAAATATCTAAGCAAAAACATAAGATTTGTTATTAGAAATCGACCTTATTTTACTAGACTTTTATTTGATTGGACCAAGCTTTAAGACAAAACAAATATTTAAAAAGGTTTGTTAGTAAATAATAAAAAAAGGCCCAAAAATCACTTTTTATTTAATTTCTAATCAGCTTTATGCCACATTTTTCGAAATTGCCTCAGCATTTTGCAATCTCATTGGTAAAATTAAATTCTTCCATCAAATTAACCTTCACATTTCACAACGCACACTCTAAAATTCCCTCCCGATGTTCTAACCATCCAGCGATGTGCATCGGCAGACCATCAATTCTTCCATTGAAACATTATAAACCGATGATGATGCTCTATCTGTGCGAGTATTGATGATCTAGTCAGGCTCGCCTCTCTTTCACACCGCTTCTTGTTCCGGTTGTCTTTCAGCTACCGAAACCGACCGCACCGCACCATCTAATCATCACCAACACCACCATCAAAGCAAAGTTTGTTGAATTAGAAAGCAAGCATAACAACAACAACAACAGCACCAGCGCCAACATTATAAAGTGGTGTGCATAGAACATAAATAAAGAGAATGATGAGGGAACAAAACTATCACCTCCGGAACTGTCGCGCTTTGGCGCTTCAAAAGAAGAAGAAAACAAAGAAGAAAGGAAGTGAAGAGCAAGAAAAGAACAAAAAATCGACAGAAACAGGGGAGAGTGAAAGAGACACAACCATCGAACACACAACACAAAAACTAAACAAATTGAAATGAAATGCGATACTCGACTTCATACTCTTCGCAGCTGTAGTAGTGGTGATAGTTTGTGATATTGTGGTTTTCAGAGGCAAAAGAAAGAGCGCAGAGAGGAATGGGAATGCAACTCGCGGCGCGAGTTAGCGCCATAACTCCGCCTACTTTTCGTGAGTTTCTTCTGTCAAAAGGGCTAAAATTGACGGCGTGGCGCGGCGCAACCGACTTGGAGTTGATCGACTTGATCGACTTTTGGTGCTGTTTAGCATACAACTCCAAATTGTCAACAGGAGCCCGCTGCTGCCACGGGGGTTTTAACCGCCGTGACTTTCGTCACGGATCACGGTCTTTGTTTCGGCGGTTCGCGGCACTAGTTTAGGAGCTTGCATAAATCAAGAGCTTGTTGGTCGGGGTTTTTGTTGCTGTTCGAATCTCCTTGGTGGTGGTTTATGAGGTGGAGCGAATTTTGGGACGCCCGAAATATAATGCGAGGGATTATGGGTGCTGTCCGAAAAAAAGTCGTATTGGGAGTCAGTGTCTAGGAGTTGTGATTGGATTGAGTCACGCTAGTTTGGAGGAGAGTTTTGCGCGGTATACGACCAGAAGTGGCGTAAATCATGTGGCCGGCGAACAAGTTGATTGGAATTGTGTGAGAGGACTTTTTTTTTTGATTTGGAGTAGCTCGTTTGCAAAGATTGACTAATAAAATGGGTATTACTATACAGCACTACAAAGCAAGTGAAGAAAATAGGATCATTCAATATCAATAATTTGTAGCATTAAAACTGAATAATATTCTATCACTTATGCTGCTATTGTTGATGAAACAGAATTTTATACACGAATTTTAATATTAAGAGAAATAGAAAGATATTTCTCATCTTCAAATTGGATTGAAACTTAAATGTTTCAGAGGAGTGCTATCGACTGGTGGATCAATTCTCAAATTTAGTTCTCGGCTTATCAGTCCCAGTAGCAAGTAAAACGAAATTTTGTTTTTTATGCCCGACGTTTCGATATATATAATATCATTTTCAAGGGTTCTACAAACAAGACATAATACATGATTAAATTAAAAACATACATGAATTACATAAAGCGAACAAACTATATTACTAAAGCCACCTGACAAAAGACGAACCATTTTTTGTAAGATTTTTTATTTTTTTTGTTTGTTCGCTTTATGTAATTCATGTATGTTTTTAATTTAATCATGTATTATGTCTTGTTTGTAGAACCCTTGAAAATGATATTATATATATTGAAACGTCGGGCATAAAAAACAAAATTTCGTTTTACTTGCTACTGGGACTGATAAGCCGAGAACTAAACTTAAATGTTTCTTTAAAATAATTCATACAATATTTTAAAACAGATTTCATGCACCATTTTGAAATTGTGATAATAAAATTTATTACAAAATTATTCACTTTTGCTAGTTTAAAACAAACAGCCTGCTATGGCTTCTCAGAATTTGAAGACTCTGAGTCCATCTTCAACTCGGAATCTAGCTTCAAAAATCTTACGACTCCGACTACGATTTTAGCTTCAAAGCCCTGAGATTATTTTCAAAATTGTTCAAATCTCCTTAGCATTCGATTTAATATAATAAGATTGTAAATTTCAACCTTACTAAAAAATTACTTCCGTGAGATTGTAATAATAATTGCTTAACGTGAGATTGTAATAATATTTTTATAAAGTTTTGCTATATTGAAAAGTAGTTTATGCAAAGAGTTACCATGTAGAGAATTTATTATGAAACTGAATGTTTTGAGATTAAAAAAAATACATAATTTCAATTCAATTCATTAGTTCAGAATGGTTGATTTTTCGTAATAACATTTGCTTAAGAATTTTTAATATATTTTTTTTTTTTTGAAAATGATAAGCATGACCATTTTTTTTAAAGGATAAGCATCAAAAGTTTTTTTTAATATAATAAAAGGTACACAGCAAAAAATATGTAAATTTGGAAGGTGTAATTTTAGAAGGTTGAATATTATATCTTTTATGATGTATTTTACCTCAATTCAGACTGAAAAAATGACATTACACCAGAATAGTGGTAAAATTACATATTCCAGTGGTAAATTTACACATTTCCAGAGGTAAATTTACACATTTTTTCTGACATATAAGATGTACCCCTTTTCATATGTAATATTACCATGATTTTTTTTGCGGTGTAGAAAATGCGAAATTATCATTCCAAAATACAAGCAAATTTGATAAGGATTTTTTTTTGAATTACTTTAATGCATTAGTATTCTTTTAATCAATTGCTACTATGGTTAGATATTCAAAGTACAAAAAAAATCGTTCGTATATGTTTAACATCATTTCGAAAACAAAGTTTTGAAAAGGTTGGGGAAGGGAAAGAGGGCACTGAAAAAAATTTAATGGAAATCAAAATCCTTCGATTCAAAATTTCAATTTAAGAAAGCATTGTAAAATGCTATCTACAATGGTTCATTTATTTTAAAAATATCTGTATCCCGACAAAAACAAATGTGAGATTGTATTGCAAAAAAATGCGAGTTTAATTGTTTTCAGTTATTCTTTTTCCATTAAAATTTTAAAGTTTTTTGAATAAAAAAATAACATTTTTATGTTTCCTGATGTTTTGAGACAATATTGAAGGTGGGAGGATAAACTTTGCTTTAAGACTTTTTTTTGTTTATGTCTTTATTTGAGTGAGTGTATGTCAGCAACAAAATGATTAATTTTCAATGTTTCTTTATGGATTTTTTATGATTTTTTAGGATCCTTGAATGTTTGTAAGAAATGCTCTTTTTCGTAAGAATGCTCTTTGCTATTTGAATATATCGTATCTTTTGAAAAAAAAAATACAAAAATTAATGTTTTTTTTCTCAAAATCTATCTAAAAGCGGATATAATTTAAAAAAAAATGTAATTCACAAAAACGTTAAAGACTTTTCGATTGCAAATGAAATTGAACAATTTCAATAAGAAATAAAAACAGTTTCAATTTGGAGCCAGCGTGGTTTATGCACGAGCTCTAATAATTTTAAAGTATTTTATGAATCTTGTTTTAAACATTTTTGAAAGCTAAGCTTGTAACATTTTTTTTAAAGAAAAAATCAAGTTATTGTTTGATTTATATCTTAAATATTTTTTTCATTTTCAATAACGTTCATATTTATTATCTCTGCAACGCTCAGCTGATAATTTAAAATTATTAAAACAACGAAACAAGAAGAAAAGAAAAGAAGAATAAATGCAGAACAATTCATGATTTTTATTTCATTTAAAATTAAATAATGCTAGATTATATTTTAAATATATTTTGAAAATGAGCTTAATCACAAAATCATTAAAAATTAATTAATCGTCGTTGTCAAACTTTATCAAAAATATTTCAATGTCCCAAATCATCCAATTCAACATGAAAACTGCAGCTTTAATCCCCTCATCTATTTCCATACAATGTCACCATCCCGAGCAATGGAAGCAAAGAAACACACAATTTCTAGTCCCTTTTCTCGAGAAACTAGTTTTTCCCCCATCCTCCGTCGAACACTGTCGATGTCGTCTGCAAAATCCTCCGGTTCAATCACGCATACTAACAAAAACACAAACACACACTCCGACACAAAAAAAAAAAAAATGGAACGGAAAATCCGGAAGGGGCGCCTCCGGAAATTTCCCATATTGGCATCGGCCTTGGCCCTGAATTCATTCGCCGTCTGTGGCGTGGATAGAAGGGATGCAAAATTTGCTTCTTTTTTGCGTCCTTTAGGGTGAAATTTCGGGTTCGGGAGGATCCAAAAATAGACTCCAGAGATTATCGGGGCGTACCAACGCTTGGTCGGGAAGAAGGTCAACTTGTAGACTGTTTATGCACACTGAAAAATGGGGAAATATTGAACTTTTTCGAAAGAGATTTTCAACCAAATTTTAGCAGCTTAAAAAAGTTTTTCCAACGTTCAAAATTTTATAATTTGCAATTAAGAAATCTTTTTTTATTAACTGTGATCTTAGTACAGACAAACTTCTGAAAGATTCTACTGGACTTTTTTGTGCGGGTTCATGCGAAATTGAACTTACATCCTTTTTGATGCTATACAGCTACATATCGGCTTGAAGAGTTGTGGAATCGCAATCGCTAGCTCAGAATGAAATATGTGTGTACTCTGCCATATCTGAGAGAACATTTTTCCTTGTACTTACTGAACGGAACCCCGAGGGACTTACTCGGTTGGTTGAGCAAGAATGTGTGGTATACCATTACTCACAGAGAAAAGAAAAAACTCGAACGAAACGGTTCTGGGATATATTCATGATGGATGTGCGAACTCGCGTTTGGAATTGAAGATGCATGCTACAAGTTTTGGTAGAAATTGGATGTTGTTGAAAGTAGCATTGTAATGCAAATACTCAAAATGAGATTTTTATGATTGGAAAGAATACAAATATGGGAACAGTGTTTGTTGACAGCTTCTAAAAAGTGTGTTCAACTGTAACAGTAGGAAAGTATAACACAGCGTAACAAAATTTTTTTTTTCTTATTAGCAGGACGATTCAAAAAACTCCCCGAGGGATCGGCTTCCTGAGCACAATGCAACCTGGCCCATGTCTTAATTGTTACCCTAGCTCGAGATATTCAATGCAGAAGTTTTGCATATGAATCACCCCCCGTCGAAAACATATTTTTTATTTTGTTTTCACTGTAACTTATGTTCTATTAGGTCTTTTTAGATGCTTCTGGTGTCATTAGACGGTAAATTGTTAGAAAAACCCAAAATATGGTCCCATTGGTCGGTTCCCGTAACCGGTTCCGGTGGAAATCCGGATTATTGGCCAAAATTGTGCGAAATCTTCAAAATTTTGAAATATGTTGTCCTTTTTGCGAAAAAAAAACATACTATTGCTTCAAACAATCAATACAAACTCAAAGATGGTTTGTCCAAGCATATCCGAAGGTGTTTTATCGAAAATGTGGCCATTGAGAACCGGTTCTGACCATTCCGGATCCGGAAACTAGAAAACATTTAAGCAGTTTTTTTTTTCAAAATTCCTATGTGTCAGACAATTTAGAAAAACAAATGTGGTGTTGAAGCATTTTTTGCTACTCTATATTTTCAGAATCCCAAAATATGGCCAAGGGGCCAATGGGAACCTGTTCTGATTGTCCCGGATCCGGGAAACAGTGGTCACATGACATTTTTATTGAATTTATTAAAAAGTTGATTTAGTTACCAGAATTTCAAAATTCCTTGAAAAAAAAAAATCTGAAATTATTTATAGCCAGAATCACAAATGTAGCCATCAGGAATCTGTTCTTAATGTTCCGGATCATGGAACCAGTAGACACTTGACAATTTTATTTAAAATTAAAAAAAAAATATTTTTTTTTAAATTAATCTCATTAAAATTAGATTCGGACATGTAGCCAAATGGCCAACCGGACCCTGTTTATATATTCCGGATCAGGGAACCAGTGGACAAAATTCATGATTCCTGGAAAACAAATCAGATCAGAAATTTGGCCGAGTGGCCTACCGGAACCTGTTTTAAATGTTGTTAACGTGAAGACTTCCATCATTGTCATGATTTTTCGTTCAAAGATATAATTTTTGCGTCGCTTTCAATATTTTGACAAAATTCCTTCAACAAGTTGTTCAAAATAGTGCCCTATACATGCTGATTCCTTTTGGTAATGATTATCCCATTCCTTGTAAAGTTATGGAAATCGTCATTAATCAATGATTGCCAACTAGGACGTCAATGACTGTGCCACAAAATTATATAAATTTTGAAGCACATTTGATTTAGATCAAAAATTCTTTCAGTGGCTTCAAGAAGGCAACAACCGGCACATGCTGATTCCTTTTGGTGCTGAAATTCGTTAAATTGAATTTAATACAGAATATTTTATAGTGATGATTGATTTTCTTCGTAAATGATCAACGGCTTCACCTTAAAATATTGTCAAATATTTTTATTAAGAAATTTTCAGGATTCCTTAAAATGAATCTGAATTTATTTAAAATCAGATTTATAAATGTGGCCAATGGGAACCTGTTCTAAATTATCCGGATAAGGAAACCAGATGACACTTGACATTTTAATTAAATTTATTTAAAAAAATTACTGTATTTATAAGATTCCTGTCCTAAAATCAGATTTTTTTTTAAATTTCTTAGACATTAGAATTTAATTTGTTTTAAAACATAGTTACTGGATTTTTAAGATTCCTGTAAAAAAACAGAATTTATTTAAAAATATTTTGACATTTTAGTTAAATTTATTTTTAAACATAGTTACTTGATTTATAAGAGTCCCTGAAAAATTCTGACTTTACTTAAAATTATTTTGAAAAATTAATCAAATTTATTTAAAAAAAATAGTTACTTAATTTATAAGATTCTTCGAAAAATCTGAATTTATTTATAATCATTTTGAAATTTTAATTAATTTTATTTAAAAAAATAGTTACTGAACTTAACAAATTTCTGAAAAAAAATCTGAATTTATTTAAAATCAGAATCAGAATTTAATTAAATTTATTTAAAATCAGAATCAGAATTGGTCAAATGGCTAATGGGATCCTGTTCAAAATAATCCAGATCAGGAAACCAGTGAACACTTGACATTTTTATTGAATTTATTTAAAAAGTTACTGGAATAATAAGATAGATTTTATTTAAAATTATTTTGAAATTTTAATTGAATTTATTTAAATAAATAGTAACTGGACTTGACAGATTCCTGGAAAAAAACTTAATTTATTTAATATCAGATTAAGAAATGTGACCAAATGGCCAATTGGCCCTGTTCTAAACCTGTTCTAAATAAACCGGATCATGAAATCAGTTGACACTTGACATTTTTATTAAATTTATTTAAAAAAATACTGGATTTATAAGATTCCTGTTAAAATCCAGAATTTATTTAAAAATATTTTGACATTTTAGTTAAATTTATTTTTAAAAATAGTTACTTGATTTATAAGAGTCCCTGAAAAATTCTGACTATACCTAAAATTATTTTGACAAATAAATTACATTTATTTTAAAAACATGGTAACTGGATTTATAAGATTCTTCGAAAAATCAGAATTTATTTAAAATCATTTTGAATTTTAATTAAATTTATTTTTAAAAATGATACTGGACTTAACAGATTCCTCGAAAAAATCACAATTTATTTAAAATCAGAATCTGATGTGTGGCCAATTGGAACCAGTTCTAAATAATCCGGATCATGAAATCAGTTGACACTTGACATTTTTATTAAATTTATTAAAAAAAAAAAATACTGGATTTATAAGATTCCTGTTAAAAAACAGAATTTACTTAAAAATATTTTGACATTTTAGTTAAATTTATTTTAAAAAATAGTTACTTGATTTATAAGAGTCCCAGAAAAATTCTGATTTAACTTAAAATTATTTTAACTAATAAATTAAATTTATTTTAAAAACATGGTAACTGGATTTATAAGATTCTTCGAAAAATCAGAATTTATTTAAAATCATTTTGAATTTTAATTAAATTTATTTTTAAAAATGATACTGGACTTAACAGATTCCTCGAAAAAATCAGAATTTATTTAAAATCAGAATCTGATGTGTGGCCAATTAGAACCAGTTCTAAATAATCCAGATCATGAAATCAGTTGACACTTGACATTTTTATTAAATTTATTTAAAAAAAATACTGGATTTATAAGATTCCTGTTAAAAAACAGAATTTATTTAAAAATATTTTGACATTTTATTTAAATTTATTTAAAAAAAAAGTTACTTGATTCATAAGAGTCCCTGAAAAATTCTGACTTTACTTAAAATTATTTTGACAAATAAATTAAATTTATTTTAAAAACATGGTTACCAGATTTATAAGATTTTTCGAAAAATCAGAATTTATTTAAAATCATTTTGAATTTTAATTACATTTATTTTTAAAAATGATACTGGACTTAACAGATTCCTCGAAAAAATCAGAATCTGATGTGTGGCCAATTGGAACCAGTTCTAAATAATCCGGATCATGAAATCAGTTGACACTTGACATTTTTATTAAATTTATTTTAAAAAAATACTGGATTTATAAGATCCCTGTTAAAATCCAGAATTTATTTAAAAATATATGGACATTTTAGTTAAAATTATTTTTAAACAAAGTTACTTGATTTATAAGAGTCCCTGAAAAATTCTGACTTTACTAAAAATTATTTTGACCAATAAATTAAATTTATTTTAAAAACATGGTTACTGGATTTATAAGATTCTTTGAAAAATCAGAATTTATTTAAAATCATTTTGAATTTTAATTAAATTTATTTTTAAAAATGATACTGGACTTAACAGATTCCTCGAAAAAATCAGAATTTATTTAAAATTAGAATCTGATGTGTGGCCAATTGGAACCAGTTCAAAATAATCCGGATCATGAAATCAGTTGACACTTGACATTTTTATTAAATTTATTTAAAAAAAATACTGGATTTATAAGATTCCTGTTAAAAAACAGAATTGATTTAAAAATATTTTGACATTTTAGTTAAATTTATTTTTAAAAATAGTTACTTGATTTATAAGAGTCCCTGAAAAATTCTGACTTTACTTAAAATTATTTTGACAAATAAATTAAATTTATTTTAAAAACATGGTTACTAGATTTATAAGATTCTTCGAAAAATCTGAATTTATTTAAAATCATTTTGAAATTTCAATTGAATTTATTTAAATAAATCGTAACTGGACTTAACAGATTCCTGGAAAAAAACTGAATTTATTTAAAATCAGATTAAGAAATGTGACCAAATGGCCAATTGGAACCTGTTCTAAATAATCCGGATCATGAAATCAGTTGATACTTGACATTTTTATTAAATTTATTTTAAAAAAATACTTGATTTATAAGATTCCTGTTTAAAAAACAGAAGTTATTTAAAAATATTTTGACATTTTATTTAAATTTATTTTTAAACATAGTTACTTGATTTATAAGAGTCCCTGAAAAATTCTGACTTTACTTAAAATTATTTTGACAAATTAATCAAATTTATTTAAAAAACATAGTTACTGGATTTATAAGATTCTTCAAAAAATCAGAATTTATTTAAATTCATTTTGAAATTTTAATTAAATTAATTTCTAAAAAAAGTTTCTTGACCTAACAGATTCCTGAAAAAAATCTGTTTTTATTTAAAATCAAAATCAGAAATGGGTTAAATGGCTAATGGGAACCTGTTCTAAATAATCCGGATCAGGAAACAAGTGGACTCTTGACATTTTAATTAAATTTATTTAAAAAAGTTACTGGAATAATAAGATTCCTGTTAACACAAAACAGATTTTAATTAAAATTATTTTTGAAATTTCAATTGAATTTATTTAAATAAATAGTAACTGGACTTAACAGATTCCTGGAAAAAAAACTGAATTTATTTAAAATCAGAATAAGAAATGTGACCAAATGGCCAATTGGCCTTGTTCTAAACCTGTTCTGAATAATCCGGATCATGAAACCAGTTGACAAATGACATTTTTATTAAATTTGTTTAAAAAAAATTCTGGATTTATAAGATTCCTGTTGAAAAAACAGAATTTATTTAAAAATATTTTGACATTTTAGTTGAATTTATTTAAAAACATAGTTACTTGATTTATAAAAGTCCCTGAAAAATTCTGACTTAACTTAAAATTATTTTGACAAATTAATCAAATTTATTTAAAAAACATAGTTACTGGATTTATAAGATTCTTCGAAAAATCTGAATTTAATTAAATTTATTTCTAAAAATAGTTACTGGGCCTAACAGATTCCTGAAAAAAATCTGTTTTTATCTAAAATCAAAATCAGAAATGGCTAATGGGAACCTGTTCTTAATAATCCGGATCAGGAAACTAGTGGACACTTGTAATTTTAATTAAATTTATTTAATAAAGTTACTGGAATAATAAGATTCCTGTTAATATAAAACAGATTTTATTTAAAATTATTTTTGAAATTTCAATTGAATTTATTTAAAAAAATAGTAACTGGACTTAACAGATTCCTGGAAAAAACTGAATTAATTTAAAATCAGAATAAGAAATGTGACCAAATAGCCCATTGGCCCAGTTCTTAACCTGTTCTAAATAATCTGGATCATGAAACCAGTTGACACTTGACATTTTTATTAAATTTATTTAAAATAACATACTGGATTTATAAGATTTCTGTTAAAAAACAGAATTTATTTAAAATTATTTTGACATTTAAGTTAAATTTATTTTTAAACATAGTTACTTGATTTATAAGATTCTCTGAAAAATTCTGACTTTACTTAAAATTATTTTGACAAATTAATCAAATTTATTTAAAAAACATAGTTACTGGATTTATAAGATTCTTCGAAAAATCTGAATTTATTTAAAATCATTTTGAAATTTTAATTATTTTTTTCTAAAAATAGTTAGTGGACTTAACAGATTCCTGGAAAAAAAATCTGTTTTTATTTAAAATCAGAATAAGAAATGTGGCCAATTGGAACATGTTTTTAATAATCCGGATCATGAAACCAGTTGACACTTGACATTTTTATGAAATTTATTTAAAAAAAATTACTGAATTTACAAAATTCCTGTTAATAAAAAACAGAATTTATTTAAAATTATTTTGACATTTAAGTGAAATTTATTTTTATACATAGTTACTTGATTTATAAGAGTCCCTGAAAAATTCTGACTTTACTTAAAATTATTTTGACAAATTAATCAAATTTATTTAAAAAAAAAAAACATAGTTACTGGATTTAGAAGATTCTTCGAAAAATTTAAGTTTATTCAAAATCATTTTGCAATTTTGATTAAATGTATTTCTAAAAATAGTTACAGGACTTAATAGATTCCTGGAAAAATCCGAATTTATTTAAAATCAGAATCTGATGTGTGGTCAATTTTAACCAGTTCTAAAAAATCCGGATCATGATACCAGTTGACATTTGACACTTTAATTAATTTTATTTTAAAATAAATTACTGGATTTATAAGATTCCTGTTAAAAAATCAGAATTTATTTAAAATTATTTTGGCATTTAATTAAATTAATTTAAAAACATAGCAACTTGATTTATAAGAGTCCCGGAGAATTTCTGAATTTACTTAAAATTATTTTGACAAATTAATTAAATTTATTTCAAAAACATAGTTACTGGATTTATAAAAAAAGCAAAGCTCATTTCTAGGCGTCCGAAGGTTATGGTGGTGAGTCACTCAAAAACTATTTTACGCAAATGGACCGACGTTTTACTTCCCCATCCGATAGAAGGCGTGATCAGGCAAATCTCGTCTCGAAAAATGCCACCGGGTCCGTCTGGGATTGAACCCAGGCCATACTGTGGTGAGAGGCAACTAAGCTAACCACTGCGTCACCGGGCCCGGCCCGGATTTATTTGATTCTTTGATAAATCTGAATTTATTGAAAATCATTTTGAAATTTTTATTAAATTTATTTAAAAAAATAGTTACTCGACTTAACAGATTCTTGAAAAAATCGCAATTTATTCAAAATCAGAATCTTAAGTGTGGCCAAATGGCCAATGGGAACTAGTTCGAAATAATCCGGATCAGGAAACTAGTTGACACTTGACATTTAAATTAAATTTATTTTAAAAAAAAGTTACTGGATTTATGAAATTCCTGTTAAAAAATCAGAATTTATTTAAAATTATTTTGACATTATAATTAATTTTATTCAAAAAAAAATTATTTTACTTAATACATTTCTGCAAAAATTCAGAATTTACTTTAAATCAGAATCAGAAATGTGGCCAAGTGGCCAACCGGAACCTGTTTTAAATGTTGTTAAAATGTTGTCGAATATATTAGTTAGGATAATTTCAAAACTCACTAAAATGAATCTGTATTTATTTAAAATCAGATACTTTCTGATTCTTATTTTAAATAAATCCAGATTTTCTGCAGAATTTTTTTAAGTCGTGTAATTATTTTTAAAATAAATTTAATTAAAATTTCAAAATGATTTCAAATAAATTTAGAATTTTACAGGAATCTTATAAATCCAGTAACTGTGTTTTAAAACAAATTAAATTCTAATGTCTAAGAAATTTTAAATAAATTCTGATTTTAGAACAGGAATCTTATAAATACAGTAATTTTTTTAAATAAATTTAATTAAAATGTCAAGTGTCATCTGGTTTCCTTATCCAGATTATTTAGAACAGGTTCCGATTGGCCACATTTATAAATCTGATTTTAAATAAATTCAGATTCATTTTAAGGAATCCTGAAAATTTCTTAATAAAAATATTTGACAATATTTTAACAACATTTAAAACAGGTTCCGGTAGGCCACTCGGCCAAATTTCTGATCTGATTTGTTTTCCAGGAATCATGAATTTTGTCCACTGGTTCCCTGATCCGGAATATATAAACAGGGTCCGGTTGGCCATTTGGCTACATGTCCGAATCTAATTTTAATGAGATTAACTAAAAAAAATAATTTTTTTTTTAATTTTAAATAAAATTGTCAAGTGTCCACTGGTTCCATAATCCGGAACATTTAGAACAGATTCCTGATGGCTACATTTGTGTTTCTGGCTATAAATAATTTCAGATTTTTTTTTTCAAGGAATTTTGAAATTCTGGTAACTAAATCAACTTTTTAATAAATTCAATAAAAATGTTATGTGACCACTGTTTCCCGGATCCGGGACAATCAGAACAGGTTCCCATTGGCCCCTTGGCCATATTTTGGGATTCTGAAAATATAGAGTAGCAAAAAATGCTTCAACACCACATTTGTTTTTCTAAATTGTCTGACACATAGGAATTTTGAAAAAAAAACTGCTTAAATGTTTTCTAGTTTCCGGATCCGGAATGGTCAGAACCGGTTCTCAATGGCCACATTTTCGATAAAACACCTTTGGATATGCTTGGACAAACCATCTTTGAGTTTGTATTGATTGTTTGAAGCAATAGTATGTTTTTTTTCGCATAAAGAGCAACATATCTCAAAATTTTGAAGATTTCGCACAATTTTGGCCAATAATCCGGATTTCCACCGGAACCGGTTACGGGAACCGACCAATGGGACCATATTTTGGGTTTTTCTAACAATTTACCGTCTAATGACACCAGAAGCATCTAAAAAGACCTAATAGAACATAAGTTACAGTGAAAACAAAATAAAAAATATGTTTTCGACGGGGGGTGATTCATATGCAAAACTTCTGCATTGAATATCTCGAGCTAGGGTAACAATTAAGACATGGGCCAGGTTGCATTGTGTTCAGGAAGCCGATCCCTCGGGGAGTTTTTTGAATCGTCCTGCTAATAAGAAAAAAAAAATTTTGTTACGCTGTGTAATCAATTGCCGGCTTAAAAACTTTATAGAAAAGAAAATGAAGCCCAGTAGGAAGTGAGCAGGTAAGTGTCTCTCAACATGTTTGCCAAATGGTTTGTTATAATACTTAGTACAAATCAGAAATAAGATAGAATTAGAAGCAAGTTACAACGTGCTAAACATACACAAATTTTGCTAAGTCATAGAAGTTTAAAATAAAATTATGTAAAGCCACAATTTTAATGAAATTTACAAGAAAAAACTACAACTGAAGCAAGCTTGACGTTCCCAAAGTCCCACCCACCGTTCCAAACCAGCAGCAACTGGGAAAATTGTCCAACAAAGTGATAAATTGGAAATGTCACCGGAAAATTGTTTTCCCAAGTTTCCCGGACAACAGCAGCACCCAGGAAAGAAACCAACATTGCCAAATATTACAGTTGTAACTTGCAACGCATAAGGGATGATAGATGAATAGTAGTACAGCACTCCCACAACTCTGTTTGAAAATCGTGAACAGAAACGTAGGATCTGTGCTACGCTTTGCAAGCCAGAAGGAAATATTAATAATAAAATTTAAACTGTGCTTGTTCGGTTTCGGGAAGCATTGCGGTAAGTTAGAATTGGGATGAATTCTTTGATAATGACTTAATAAAATATACTAATTATCGAAGGTTATTTCGTATTCTTTTTTTCTTGAGTTGCTTTATTCAATCCATTTAGTACTAGGAAAATCGCTCCCACATTTTGAAATAAAAAAGAGCAAAATAAATATAACATTTTTATGATAAAAAACTGAATAAATCGGTATTTTAAAACAATAAACTTTACAAATGTTTTTTTCTGTACAACTTTGAAAGCATGGCTTAAAATATTAGTATAACAATTCAATATTGTCTTATCCTTTTTTAAATATTTAAAATTATTTTCAACCATTATTCAATTCAATTATAAGAATTTTGCAGTTCTGTTCTGTTCAGAATGTTTTATTTGCAGTCCAAAGATTTAGAGAACCAGTAAAAAAAATGAATAAAAATTGAATTGCCATGTTTTTTTATATTGAAAACGATACTTAATCCACCTTTAGGTGGTTGGTGCCTTCCTCACATTCATTAAGTCAAAACATTCAGTAAAAATAGCAACATTCCCTTAACATGTTTAACAAATCAATTTCATTACTGATTTCTTTTGATAGGGTTCGCAGACCTTCAATTTTTCTGGCTCATCGGAAAGGTCTGATAAAAAAAACTTATTCAACGAAAGTTCACATGGAAGATTCAGACAATATTTTTATCACAATATCTGAGATCCGGCCTCCACAAAGTATCTAAATAACACTTAAGTGCCAATAACTTTTGATAGGGTTGTCAGATCCTTGATGTTTTAGGCTCATTTGAAAGGTCTTTCAATTATCTAACTAACGATGGGTCGCATGATCGACCCGGACATCATCTTTACTGAAATATCTGAGATCCGGCCTCCAAAAAGTGTATAAATAACACTTAAGTGCTTATAACTTTTTATAGGGTTGTCAGATCCTTAATCTTTTATGCTCATTTGAAAGATCTTTCAATTATCTAACTAACCATGGGTCGCATGATGGACCCGGACATCATTTTTACTGAAACATCTGAGATCCGGCCTCCAAAAAGTGTATAAATAACACTTAAGTGCTAATAACTTTTTATAGGGTTGTCAGATTCTTAATCTTTTATGCTCATTTGAAAGATCTTTCAATTATCTAACTAACCATGGGTCGCATGATGGACCCGGACATCATTTTTACTGAAACATCTGAGATCCGGCCTCCAAAAAGTGTATAAATAACACTTAAGTGCTAATAACTTTTTATAGGGTTGTCAGATCCTTGATGTTTTAGGCTCATTTGAAAGGTCTTTCAATTATCTAACTACTGATGGGTCGCATGAAGGACCCGGACATCATTTTTACTGAAATATCTGAAATCCGGCCTCCAAACAGTGTAAAAATAACACTTAAGTGCTAATAACTTTGTATAGGGTTGTCAGATCCTTGATATTTTAGGCTTATTTGAAAGGTCTTTCAATTATCTAACTAATGATGGGTCGCATGATGGACCCGGACATCATTTTTACTGAAATATCTGAGATCCGGCCTCCATAAAGTGTATAAATAACACTTAAGTGCTAATAACTATTGATAGGGTTGTCAGATCTTCAATGTTTTAGGCTCATTGGAAAGGTCTTTTTAATACCTTTCTGAAAATGTATAACATGATAGGGTTTCTTGCAAAAACCACCCTTTTTACAACCTTCCGGACATACGCCAAAATCGTTTTTTTAGCATAACTTTTGAAGTACTTAACTAAACTTGCTGATTTTAAATAGAGACCTATGGGATCCAAAGACGGATCGAATGAGACTAATACGGTCAAAATCCGTTCATCCAGTCAGGAGATAATCGAGTGACAATTTTTTTGTCCACCCACCTACACACATCCACACAGACATTTGCTCAGAACATGATTCTGAGTCGATAGGTATACGTGAAGGTGGGTCTACGAGGTCGAATTAAGAAGTTCATTTTTCGAGTGATTTTATAGCCTTTCCTCAGTAAGGTGAGGAAGGCAAAAAGAATCTTATTTTTCTCTTTTTTTCGTGACTTTAAATCTCTTTTTTTTTTTTGAAGGTTTGTCCAAACATTTTAAGTTGAGAAATTGTTGAAAATTTGACGCCTTGAGAAAGTTGAAGGATTAGACTCACAAACAAATTAAAATAAATAAATAAAACTTATATCGAAACCAAACATGAAAATTTCAAAGCTTTTAATAATGCTTCTTGAAAAGTGTTGTTCTTGAAAAAAATATCAATCATAAGTTTTTACAAACTTTAAATCAAGCCTAAATTAAAGGCAGACTCAAAAAAGCAATCAAAAATGTTTCAATTTTTTTAATGATCTCCGTTTTTAGCTTAAATGAATTTTCGTGGGGTTAAATTTCTAGAAAAAAAAAAACAATTTTTAAATCCCTAGTTGATGAAATTGCTTTTGCTGATATTAACACTTAAACTACCATCCTCAATATTATCCCGCGAACTACCAAGCTAGCGAAAAAAGGCGAAGTCCAACTTCAAACAGCTGTATCTCGGCTCCCTGTGGACGGATTTTCAAAATTCAAGAAGCAAAAGATGCGGACAGATCTCTAGTTTATTTTGCTTTTTGAAAAGTCAAAAACAGAGGCACTTACCCTAAGTTATTCCCAAAACCAACCAGGTAACTTTTTTTTAACCCTCTATTTTCTAGTTGTTTTGCATTTTGGATCGAATGTTGAATGACAATTTGTTTAAAATTTTATCATAATGCAAGTTACAGTACAATTATAATACCCAATACCATATTGGACCGATCTGGACACATTGGGACCGGTTCCAGGTTCTCCGGTGAAACCCGGAATATCCCCAATTCCAGAGTATTTTCAAGAATTTTATTAGAGTGGCAATATGGGTATCAAAATTCAGCATTTTCAAAATCAAGCTCACTGATGACGCTGAAAACCATTTTGGACATATCTGGCCACTTTGGGACCGATTCCAGGTTCTCCGGTGAAACCCGGAATATCCCCAATTCCAGAGTATTTTCAAGAATTTTATTAGAGTGGCAATATGGGTATCAAAATTCAGCATTTTCAAAATCAAGCTCACTGATGACACTGAAAACCATTTTGGACATATCTGGCCACTTTAGGACCGGTTCCAGGTTCTCCGGTGAAACCCGGAATATCCCCAATTCCAGAGTATTTTCAAGAATTTTATTAGAGTGGCAATATGGGTATCAAAATTCAGCATTTCCAAAATCAAGCTCACTGATGACGCTGAAAACCATTTTGGACATATCTGGCCACTTTAGGACCGGTTCCAGGTTCTCCGGTGAAACCCGGAATATCCCCAATTCCAGAGTATTTTCAAGAATTTTATTAGAGTGGCAATATGGGTATCAAAATTCAGCATTTCCAAAATCAAGCTCACTGATGACGCTGAAAACCATTTTGGACATATCTGGCCACTTAGGGACCGGTTCCAGGTTCTCCGGTGGAACCCGGAATATCCCCAATTCCAGAGTATTTTCAAGAATTTTATTAGAGTGGCAATATGGGTATCAAAATTCAGCATTTTCAAAATCAAGCTCACTGATGACACTGAAAACCATTTTGGACATATCTGGCCACTTTAGGACCGGTTCCAGGTTCTCCGGTGAAACCCGGAATATCCCCAATTCCAGAGTATTTTCAAGAATTTTATTAGAGTGGCAATATGGGTATCAAAATTCAGCATTTCCAAAATCAAGCTCACTGATGACGCTGAAAACCATTTTGGACATATCTGGCCACTTTAGGACCGGTTCCAGGTTCTCCGGTGAAACCCGGAATATCCCCAATTCCAGAGTATTTTCAAGAATTTTATTAGAGTGGCAATATGTGTATCAAAATTCAGCATTTTCAAAATCAAGCTCATTGATGACGCTGAAAACCATTTTGGACATATCTGGCCACTTAGGGACCGGTTCCAGGTTCTCCGGTGGAACCCGGAATATCCCCAATTCCAGAGTATTTTCAAGAATTTTATTAGAGTGGCAATATGGGTATCAAAATTCAGCATTTTCAAAATCAAGCTCACTGATGACGTTGAAAACCATTTTGGACATATCTGGCCACTTTGGGACCGATTCCAGGTTCTCCGGTGAAACCCGGAATATCCCCAATTCCAGAGTATTTTCAAGAATTTTATTAGAGTGGCAATATGGGTATCAAAATTCAGCATTTTCACTAATCAAGCTCATTGATGACGCTGAAAACCATTTTGGACATATCTGGCCTTTTTGGGACCGGTTCCAGGTTCTCCGGTGAAACCCGGAATATCCCCAATTCCAGAGTATTTTCAAGAAATTTATTGGGGGAGCATTATGGGTATCCAAATTCAGCATTTATTGATGACGCTAAAGACCATTTTGGACATATTTGGCCACTTTGGGACCGGTTCCAGGTTCTCCAGAAGAACCAGGAATATCCCCAATGCCAGAGTATTTTCAAGAATTTTATTGGATTGGCAATATTGGTATCAACATTCAGCATTTCCAAATCAAGCTCATTGATTAAAATAAAAACTAAAAACTATTTTGGACATATCTGGCCACTTTGGGACCGGTTCCAGGTTCTCCAGTGGAACCCGGAACAACCCCAATTACGGAGCTTTTCCTAGATGGCAATATGGGTATCAAAATTCAGCATTTTCAAAATAAAGTTTTTTGTTGACACTCAAATTATTTTTTTGGAATGATTTTGAAAATGCTAAATTTTGTTATGCGTATTGCCACTCCAATAAAATTCTTGAAATTGCTCTGTAATTGGGGATATTCGGGGTTCCAACGGAAAACCTGGAACCGGTCCCAAAATGGCCAGATATGTCCAAAATGGGTATTAGCGTCATCAATGAGTTTTATTTTGAAAATGCTGAATTTTGATACCCATATTGCCACTCTAATAAATTTCTTGAAAATACTCCGTAGTTGGGATATTCCGGGTTCCACCGGAGAACCTGGAACCGGTCCCAAAGTGGCCAGATATGTTCAACATAGTTTTTTTGCGTCATCAATGAGCTTGATTTTGAAAATGCTGAATTTTGATACCCATATTGCCACTCTAATAAAATTCTTGAAAATACTCTGGAATTGGAGATATTCCGGGTTCCACCGAAGAACCTGGAACCGGTCCCAAAGTGGCCAGATATGTCCAAAATAGTTTTTTGCGTCATCAATGAGCTTGATTTTGAAAATGCTGAATTTTGATACCTATATTGCCACTCTAATAAAATTCTTGAAAATACTGTAGAATTGGGGATATTCCGGATTCCACCGGAGAACCTGGAATCGGTCCCAAAATGGCCAGAAGTATCCAAAAATGGTTTTAGCGTCATCAATGAGTTTTATTTTGAAAATGCTGAATTTTGATACCCATATTGCCACTCTAATAAAATTCTTGAAATTGCTCTGTAATTGGAGATATTCCGGGTTCCACCGGAGAATCTGGAACCGGTCCCAAAGTGGCCAGATATGTCCAAAATGGTTTTCAGCGTCATCAGTGAGCTTGATTTTGAAAATGCTGAATTTTGATACCCATATTGCCACTCTAATAAAATTCTTGAAATTGCTCTGTAATTGGGGATATTCCGGGTTCCACCGGAAAACCTGGAACCGGTCCCAAAATGGCCAGATATGTCCAAAATGGTTTTCAGCGTCATCAATGAGTTTTATTTTGAAAATGCTGAATTTTGATACCCATATTGCCACTCTAATAAATTTCTTGAAAATACTCCGTAGTTGGGATATTCCGGGTTCCACCAGAGAACCTGGAACCGGTCCCAAAGTGGCCAGATATGTCCAAAATGGTTTTCAGCGTCATCAGTGAGCTTGATTTTGAAAATGCTGAATTTTGATACCCATATTGCCACTCTAATAAAATTCTTGAAATTGCTCTGTAATTGGAGATATTCCGGGTTCCACCGGAGAATCTGGAACCGGTCCCAAAGTGGCCAGATATGTCCAAAATGGTTTTCAGCGTCATCAGTGAGCTTGATTTTGAAAATGCTGAATTTTGATACCCATATTGCCACTCTAATAAAATTCTTGAAAATACTGTAGAATTGGGGATATTCCGGATTCCACCGGAGAACCTGGAATCGGTCCCAAAATGGCCAGAAGTATCCAAAAATGGTTTTAGCGTCATCAATGAGTTTTATTTTGAAAATGCTGAATTTTGATACCCATATTGCCACTCTAATAAATTTCTTGAAAATACTCTGGAATTGGGGATATTCCGGGTTTCACCGGAGAACCTGGAACCGGTCCTAAAGTGGCCAGATATGTCCAAAATGGTTTTTTGCGTCATCAATGAGCTTGATTTTGAAAATGCTGAATTTTGATACCCATATTGCCACTCTAATAAAATTCTTGAAAATACTCTGGAATTGGGGATATTCCGGGTTTCACCGGAGAACCTGGAACCGGTCCTAAAGTGGCCAGATAAGTCCAAAATGGTTTTCAGCGTCATCAGTGAGCTTGATTTTGAAAATGCTGAATTTTGATACCCATATTGCCACTCTAATAAAATTCTTGAAAATACTCTGGAATTGGGGATATTCCGGGTTTCACCGGAGAACCTGGAATCGGTCCCAAAGTGGCCAGATATGTCCAAAATGGTTTTCAGCGTCATCAGTGAGCTTGATTTTGAAAATGCTGAATTTTGATACCCATATTGCCACTCTAATAAAATTCTTGAAAATACTCTGGAATTGGGGATATTCCGGGTTTCACCGGAGAACCTGGAACCGGTCCCAAAGTGGCCAGATATGTCCAAAATGGTTTTTTGCGTCATCAATGAGCTTGATTTTGAAAATGCTGAATTTTGATACCCATATTGCCACTCTAATAAAATTCTTGAAAATACTCTGGAATTGGGGATATTCCGGGTTTCACCGGAGAACCTGGAACCGGTCCTAAAGTAGCCAGATAAGTCCAAAATGGTTTTCAGCGTCATCAGTGAGCTTGATTTTGAAAATGCTGAATTTTGATACCCATATTGCCACTCTAATAAAATTCTTGAAAATACTCTGGAATTGGGGATATTCCGGGTTTCACCGGAGAACCTGGAATCGGTCCCAAAGTGGCCAGATAAGTCCAAAATGGTTTTCAGCGTCATCAGTGAGCTTGATTTTGAAAATGCTGAATTTTGATACCCATATTGCCACTCTAATAAAATTCTTGAAAATACTCTGGAATTGGGGATATTCCGGGTTTCACCGGAGAACCTGGAACCGGTCCTAAAGTGGCCAGATATGTCCAAAATGGTTTTCAGCGTCATCAGTGAGCTTGATTTTGGAAATGCTGAATTTTGATACCCATATTGCCACTCTAATAAAATTCTTGAAAATACTCTGGAATTGGGGATATTCCGGGTTCCACCGGAGAACCTGGAACCGGTCCCAAAGTGGCCAGATATGTCCAAAATGGTTTTCAGCGTCATCAGTGAGCTTGATTTTGAAAATGCTGAATATTGATACCCATATTGCTACTCTAATAAAATTCTTGAAAATACTCTGGAATTGGGGATATTCCGGGTTTCACCGGAGAACCTGGAACCGGTCCCAAAGTGGCCAGATATGTCCAAAATAGTTTTTTGCGTCATCAATGAGCTTGATTTTGAAAATGCTGAATTTTGATACCTATATTGCCACTCTAATAAAATTCTTGAAAATACTGTAGAATTGGGGATATTCCGGATTCCACCGGAGAACCTGGAATCGGTCCCAAAATGGCCAGAAGTATCCAAAAATGGTTTTAGCGTCATCAATGAGTTTTATTTTGAAAATGCTGAATTTTGATACCCATATTGCCACTCTAATAAAATTCTTGAAATTGCTCTGTAATTGGAGATATTCCGGGTTCCACCGGAGAATCTGGAACCGGTCCCAAAGTGGCCAGATATGTCCAAAATGGTTTTCAGCGTCATCAGTGAGCTTGATTTTGAAAATGCTGAATTTTGATACCCATATTGCCACTCTAATAAAATTCTTGAAATTGCTCTGTAATTGGGGATATTCCGGGTTCCACCGGAAAACCTGGAACCGGTCCCAAAATGGCCAGATATGTCCAAAATGGTTTTCAGCGTCATCAATGAGTTTTATTTTGAAAATGCTGAATTTTGATACCCATATTGCCACTCTAATAAATTTCTTGAAAATACTCCGTAGTTGGGATATTCCGGGTTCCACCAGAGAACCTGGAACCGGTCCCAAAGTGGCCAGATATGTCCAAAATGGTTTTCAGCGTCATCAGTGAGCTTGATTTTGAAAATGCTGAATTTTGATACCCATATTGCCACTCTAATAAAATTCTTGAAATTGCTCTGTAATTGGAGATATTCCGGGTTCCACCGGAGAATCTGGAACCGGTCCCAAAGTGGCCAGATATGTCCAAAATGGTTTTCAGCGTCATCAGTGAGCTTGATTTTGAAAATGCTGAATTTTGATACCCATATTGCCACTCTAATAAAATTCTTGAAAATACTGTAGAATTGGGGATATTCCGGATTCCACCGGAGAACCTGGAATCGGTCCCAAAATGGCCAGAAGTATCCAAAAATGGTTTTAGCGTCATCAATGAGTTTTATTTTGAAAATGCTGAATTTTGATACCCATATTGCCACTCTAATAAATTTCTTGAAAATACTCTGGAATTGGGGATATTCCGGGTTTCACCGGAGAACCTGGAACCGGTCCTAAAGTGGCCAGATATGTCCAAAATGGTTTTTTGCGTCATCAATGAGCTTGATTTTGAAAATGCTGAATTTTGATACCCATATTGCCACTCTAATAAAATTCTTGAAAATACTCTGGAATTGGGGATATTCCGGGTTTCACCGGAGAACCTGGAACCGGTCCTAAAGTGGCCAGATAAGTCCAAAATGGTTTTCAGCGTCATCAGTGAGCTTGATTTTGAAAATGCTGAATTTTGATACCCATATTGCCACTCTAATAAAATTCTTGAAAATACTCTGGAATTGGGGATATTCCGGGTTTCACCGGAGAACCTGGAATCGGTCCCAAAGTGGCCAGATATGTCCAAAATGGTTTTCAGCGTCATCAGTGAGCTTGATTTTGAAAATGCTGAATTTTGATACCCATATTGCCACTCTAATAAAATTCTTGAAAATACTCTGGAATTGGGGATATTCCGGGTTTCACCGGAGAACCTGGAACCGGTCCCAAAGTGGCCAGATATGTCCAAAATGGTTTTTTGCGTCATCAATGAGCTTGATTTTGAAAATGCTGAATTTTGATACCCATATTGCCACTCTAATAAAATTCTTGAAAATACTCTGGAATTGGGGATATTCCGGGTTTCACCGGAGAACCTGGAACCGGTCCTAAAGTAGCCAGATAAGTCCAAAATGGTTTTCAGCGTCATCAGTGAGCTTGATTTTGAAAATGCTGAATTTTGATACCCATATTGCCACTCTAATAAAATTCTTGAAAATACTCTGGAATTGGGGATATTCCGGGTTTCACCGGAGAACCTGGAACCGGTCCTAAAGTGGCCAGATATGTCCAAAATGGTTTTCAGCGTCATCAGTGAGCTTGATTTTGGAAATGCTGAATTTTGATACCCATATTGCCACTCTAATAAAATTCTTGAAAATACTCTGGAATTGGGGATATTCCGGGTTCCACCGGAGAACCTGGAACCGGTCCCAAAGTGGCCAGATATGTCCAAAATGGTTTTCAGCGTCATCAGTGAGCTTGATTTTGAAAATGCTGAATATTGATACCCATATTGCTACTCTAATAAAATTCTTGAAAATACTCTGGAATTGGGGATATTCCGGGTTTCACCGGAGAACCTGGAATCGGTCCCAAAGTGGCCAGATAAGTCCAAAATGGTTTTCAGCGTCATCAGTGAGCTTGATTTTGAAAATGCTGAATTTTGATACCCATATTGCCACTCTAATAAAATTCTTGAAAATACTCTGGAATTGGGGATATTCCGGGTTTCACCGGAGAACCTGGAATCGGTCCCAAAGTGGCCAGATAAGTCCAAAATGGTTTTCAGCGTCATCAGTGAGCTTGATTTTGAAAATGCTGAATTTTGATACCCATATTGCCACTCTAATAAAATTCTTGAAAATACTCTGGAATTGGGGATATTCCGGGTTTCACCGGAGAACCTGGAACCGGTCCTAAAGTGGCCAGATATGTCCAAAATGGTTTTCAGCGTCATCAGTGAGCTTGATTTTGGAAATGCTGAATTTTGATACCCATATTGCCACTCTAATAAAATTCTTGAAAATACTCTGGAATTGGGGATATTCCGGGTTCCACCGGAGAACCTGGAACCGGTCCCAAAGTGGCCAGATATGTCCAAAATGGTTTTCAGCGTCATCAGTGAGCTTGATTTTGAAAATGCTGAATATTGATACCCATATTGCTACTCTAATAAAATTCTTGAAAATACTCTGGAATTGGGGATATTCCGGGTTTCACCGGAGAACCTGGAATCGGTCCCAAAGTGGCCAGATAAGTCCAAAATGGTTTTCAGCGTCATCAGTGAGCTTGATTTTGAAAATGCTGAATTTTGATACCCATATTGCCACTCTAATAAAATTCTTGAAAATACTCTGGAATTGGGGATATTCCGGGTTTCACCGGAGAACCTGGAACCGGTCCCAATGTGTCCAGATCGGTCCAATATGGTATTGGGTATTATAATTGTACTGTAACTTGCATTATGATAAAATTTTAAACAAATTGTCATTCAACATTCGATCCAAAATGCAAAACAACTAGAAAATAGAGGGCTAAAAAAAAGTTACCTGGTTGGTTTTGGGAATAACTTAGGGTAAGTGCCTCTGTTTTTGACTTTTCAAAAAGCAAAATAAACTAGAGATCTGTCCGCATCTTTTGCTTCTTGAATTTTGAAAATCCGTCCACAGGTAGCCGAGATACAGCTGTTTGAAGTTGGACTTCGCCTTTTTTCGCTTGCATGGTAGTTTAGGTGTTAAACCTCTAAAAGTTTGAAATTTTCTAGAAATTTTCTGCTTCATTAGATAATTTCAAATCGTCCTAGCGGTCGACAATATCTTGAATAAATGTTCTTATCCTTTTAGAAATGTTCAACCTGTATTTGAGAATACACTGAGAAAAAAGCGTTCCCAAAATCGTGAACAAGCGTTCATGAAAATGAGAACCTGGAACAAAGTGTTCAAATTTCATGGTATGCTTTCAACATCGTACCATGGGATTTGAACACTTTTTTCCAGGGTCTCGTTTTCATGAACGCTTATTCACGATTTTGTGAACTCTTTTTTCTCCGTGTATAATATAAATTATTATTATTTTCTATTTCGCAGCAACAAGCAGTTTTAGCAACAACGTCTAGAAAATTTTCGGAACATTTCAGCTTTTCTGGAATATATTATGCAGGTGTGTTTTCCCTTATGCAATGTTTTCCAAGTTTTACCTTCAAATCGACGCGTTTAAAGTCAGTTGCTACTGAAACTTTGGTTTTGCATCTTAAATTGAATTCTGAAAGATTGTATGAACATTAACCAAATGTTTGTATTTCCCAATTTTTCAACAAAAAGAAAAAAAAAACATAAATGATGTCTTTTTTGGAAACATCACAAATTTCGAAATTGAAAAATACGTATTCTGGTCATGCAAAATGAGCATGTGAATATTTGGAAATCTTTACCTTGAGAAGGAATTTATAGGTTTTAACAAATTTGTCAAATAAACAAATTTACAGAAATTAAGTATCGATTTTGATTTTGCTTTTAAGTAAAGGAAGTTTACTGATACAAATTATTAAAATATATAAATATTGATACCCATATTGCCACTCTAATAAAATTCTTGAAATTGCTCTGTAATTGGAGATATTCCGGGTTCCACCGGAGAATCTGGAACCGGTCCCAAAGTGGCCAGATATGTCCAAAATGGTTTTCAGCGTCATCAGTGAGCTTGATTTTGAAAATGCTGAATTTTGATACCCATATTGCCACTCTAATAAAATTCTTGAAATTGCTCTGTAATTGGGGATATTCCGGGTTCCACCGGAAAACCTGGAACCGGTCCCAAAATGGCCAGATATGTCCAAAATGGTTTTCAGCGTCATCAATGAGTTTTATTTTGAAAATGCTGAATTTTGATACCCATATTGCCACTCTAATAAATTTCTTGAAAATACTCCGTAGTTGGGATATTCCGGGTTCCACCAGAGAACCTGGAACCGGTCCCAAAGTGGCCAGATATGTCCAAAATGGTTTTCAGCGTCATCAGTGAGCTTGATTTTGAAAATGCTGAATTTTGATACCCATATTGCCACTCTAATAAAATTCTTGAAATTGCTCTGTAATTGGAGATATTCCGGGTTCCACCGGAGAATCTGGAACCGGTCCCAAAGTGGCCAGATATGTCCAAAATGGTTTTCAGCGTCATCAGTGAGCTTGATTTTGAAAATGCTGAATTTTGATACCCATATTGCCACTCTAATAAAATTCTTGAAAATACTGTAGAATTGGGGATATTCCGGATTCCACCGGAGAACCTGGAATCGGTCCCAAAATGGCCAGAAGTATCCAAAAATGGTTTTAGCGTCATCAATGAGTTTTATTTTGAAAATGCTGAATTTTGATACCCATATTGCCACTCTAATAAATTTCTTGAAAATACTCTGGAATTGGGGATATTCCGGGTTTCACCGGAGAACCTGGAACCGGTCCTAAAGTGGCCAGATATGTCCAAAATGGTTTTTTGCGTCATCAATGAGCTTGATTTTGAAAATGCTGAATTTTGATACCCATATTGCCACTCTAATAAAATTCTTGAAAATACTCTGGAATTGGGGATATTCCGGGTTTCACCGGAGAACCTGGAACCGGTCCTAAAGTGGCCAGATAAGTCCAAAATGGTTTTCAGCGTCATCAGTGAGCTTGATTTTGAAAATGCTGAATTTTGATACCCATATTGCCACTCTAATAAAATTCTTGAAAATACTCTGGAATTGGGGATATTCCGGGTTTCACCGGAGAACCTGGAATCGGTCCCAAAGTGGCCAGATATGTCCAAAATGGTTTTCAGCGTCATCAGTGAGCTTGATTTTGAAAATGCTGAATTTTGATACCCATATTGCCACTCTAATAAAATTCTTGAAAATACTCTGGAATTGGGGATATTCCGGGTTTCACCGGAGAACCTGGAACCGGTCCCAAAGTGGCCAGATATGTCCAAAATGGTTTTTTGCGTCATCAATGAGCTTGATTTTGAAAATGCTGAATTTTGATACCCATATTGCCACTCTAATAAAATTCTTGAAAATACTCTGGAATTGGGGATATTCCGGGTTTCACCGGAGAACCTGGAACCGGTCCTAAAGTAGCCAGATAAGTCCAAAATGGTTTTCAGCGTCATCAGTGAGCTTGATTTTGAAAATGCTGAATTTTGATACCCATATTGCCACTCTAATAAAATTCTTGAAAATACTCTGGAATTGGGGATATTCCGGGTTTCACCGGAGAACCTGGAACCGGTCCTAAAGTGGCCAGATATGTCCAAAATGGTTTTCAGCGTCATCAGTGAGCTTGATTTTGGAAATGCTGAATTTTGATACCCATATTGCCACTCTAATAAAATTCTTGAAAATACTCTGGAATTGGGGATATTCCGGGTTCCACCGGAGAACCTGGAACCGGTCCCAAAGTGGCCAGATATGTCCAAAATGGTTTTCAGCGTCATCAGTGAGCTTGATTTTGAAAATGCTGAATATTGATACCCATATTGCTACTCTAATAAAATTCTTGAAAATACTCTGGAATTGGGGATATTCCGGGTTTCACCGGAGAACCTGGAATCGGTCCCAAAGTGGCCAGATAAGTCCAAAATGGTTTTCAGCGTCATCAGTGAGCTTGATTTTGAAAATGCTGAATTTTGATACCCATATTGCCACTCTAATAAAATTCTTGAAAATACTCTGGAATTGGGGATATTCCGGGTTTCACCGGAGAACCTGGAATCGGTCCCAAAGTGGCCAGATAAGTCCAAAATGGTTTTCAGCGTCATCAGTGAGCTTGATTTTGAAAATGCTGAATTTTGATACCCATATTGCCACTCTAATAAAATTCTTGAAAATACTCTGGAATTGGGGATATTCCGGGTTTCACCGGAGAACCTGGAACCGGTCCTAAAGTGGCCAGATATGTCCAAAATGGTTTTCAGCGTCATCAGTGAGCTTGATTTTGGAAATGCTGAATTTTGATACCCATATTGCCACTCTAATAAAATTCTTGAAAATACTCTGGAATTGGGGATATTCCGGGTTCCACCGGAGAACCTGGAACCGGTCCCAAAGTGGCCAGATATGTCCAAAATGGTTTTCAGCGTCATCAGTGAGCTTGATTTTGAAAATGCTGAATATTGATACCCATATTGCTACTCTAATAAAATTCTTGAAAATACTCTGGAATTGGGGATATTCCGGGTTTCACCGGAGAACCTGGAATCGGTCCCAAAGTGGCCAGATATGTCCAAAATGGTTTTCAGCGTCATCAGTGAGCTTGATTTTGAAAATGCTGAATTTTGATACCCATATTGCCACTCTAATAAAATTCTTGAAAATACTCTGGAATTGGGGATATTCCGGGTTTCACCGGAGAACCTGGAACCGGTCCCAATGTGTCCAGATCGGTCCAATATGGTATTGGGTATTATAATTGTACTGTAACTTGCATTATGATAAAATTTTAAACAAATTGTCATTCAACATTCGATCCAAAATGCAAAACAACTAGAAAATAGAGGGCTAAAAAAAAGTTACCTGGTTGGTTTTGGGAATAACTTAGGGTAAGTGCCTCTGTTTTTGACTTTTCAAAAAGCAAAATAAACTAGAGATCTGTCCGCATCTTTTGCTTCTTGAATTTTGAAAATCCGTCCACAGGTAGCCGAGATACAGCTGTTTGAAGTTGGACTTCGCCTTTTTTCGCTTGCATGGTAGTTTAGGTGTTAAACCTCTAAAAGTTTGAAATTTTCTAGAAATTTTCTGCTTCATTAGATAATTTCAAATCGTCCTAGCGGTCGACAATATCTTGAATAAATGTTCTTATCCTTTTAGAAATGTTCAACCTGTATTTGAGAATACACTGAGAAAAAAGCGTTCCCAAAATCGTGAACAAGCGTTCATGAAAATGAGAACCTGGAACAAAGTGTTCAAATTTCATGGTATGCTTTCAACATCGTACCATGGGATTTGAACACTTTTTTCCAGGGTCTCGTTTTCATGAACGCTTATTCACGATTTTGTGAACTCTTTTTTCTCCGTGTATAATATAAATTATTATTATTTTCTATTTCGCAGCAACAAGCAGTTTTAGCAACAACGTCTAGAAAATTTTCGGAACATTTCAGCTTTTCTGGAATATATTATGCAGGTGTGTTTTCCCTTATGCAATGTTTTCCAAGTTTTACCTTCAAATCGACGCGTTTAAAGTCAGTTGCTACTGAAACTTTGGTTTTGCATCTTAAATTGAATTCTGAAAGATTGTATGAACATTAACCAAATGTTTGTATTTCCCAATTTTTCAACAAAAAGAAAAAAAAAACATAAATGATGTCTTTTTTGGAAACATCACAAATTTCGAAATTGAAAAATACGTATTCTGGTCATGCAAAATGAGCATGTGAATATTTGGAAATCTTTACCTTGAGAAGGAATTTATAGGTTTTAACAAATTTGTCAAATAAACAAATTTACAGAAATTAAGTATCGATTTTGATTTTGCTTTTAAGTAAAGGAAGTTTACTGATACAAATTATTAAAATAAAAAATCGATAAAAACTTATGTAAATTTCTTGCTAAAAAAATCCTGTTGGAACCATCACCTTTTCAACAGACAGAGGAAATTGCTATTCAAGGTAAGGGTTTCCAAATATTTACATGTTCATTTTGAATTGCCAACCCGCAAATTGTATGCAGACACAAAGTGATGTATGAACAAACTATTGTTGCAAAATGGCTTCTTAAAGTTTCATCTAAATCCAAAAAATACAAAAAAACTGTTTGCGAAAACTTTAAATTTTGATACATTTTACAACAGATTTTTTTTTTGTTATATTTCTGGTTTTTCATTCAAACTGTGCAAATGATTATGTAACTTGACTTATAAGACAAAAATACTTCAAAGATTTTGTTTTTATCTATATCGTCTTTTGTTAGAACTGTGGTCATTCAATTTTAAAATCAATTATATTATTGACACATTTTGGCGTTGCAACGTCACGAATTTTTTTACTTTTTCTCGAATTATGTCTCTTAGATATTAAAACTTGTCCCATACATAAATTTTATAACTGATTCAGATTGTAAATTAAATTTGTTGTTACTATGAAAAACAAGTTTAAAGTCAAAATTTTCATTTTCCACATTCATCACCCCGTGACGTTGCAACGGAGTGAGAAATAGCGAAATTTCGACCCTTGTTACAGTTATTATAAACATTTCTAATTGTTAATCCAGTTGCCATTGATGATTGGACCAATAAAACAACGAATAAATAAATATCAGCCAAAACGTCTAGTTTTTGTCGCTGGAGAATGTGTCTAACGGGGTTTCTACATTCCTTTTCGTTTATCGTTAAACATTGTATGAAGACGTTATGTTCTTGATTCTGGATGAAAGGTCAATATTACGATCAGAAGTGTTGAGCACACTTTTTTTTATCAGTTTAAATCACAGTTTCTGATTGCTCCAAAAAACTCATTCACTCGCGATCAAAAATCGAACGCGACGGAAAAATGCTCAGACCGTTTCCTACCGTTTGTCACTTCCACACCCATCGCTACTGAATACTCTCTCTTTGCTCTCCCTCTCCCTTCAATCGGTTAGTACAGCGAATGGCTCAGAGAGGCTGATTGCGTTATGTCGTTCAATGCTGACTCGAAATAGTCTGCGATCGGCTTTGTTTTGGTCATTTATTAAATTGCCTAAAATCAATGTTATCAAAAATGTTTTGCAATTCTGTTGATAACACAACAGGACGGCGTAGGCAAAGAAAATCTCGAAGTGTTTGTTTTGCTGTGTGTTAAGCGATTGGACTGGAAACTAGCGGGTCGTGTTCGCTCGCGAATGGTTGTGCGCTCCAGTTGGCAATGATTCGTTTAGCGTTAAGTGAGTGGTTTCTGATCTTAGAGTCGAAAATAAGGACTTTTGGTTGAAAACAGTATGTTTGAAATTTGTGAATAATACTTATAGTTTAGCCACACATGGATTGCATGGATTGAAGATTCAATGTTTATTTCAAAAACATTTTCGATTTTCTTCACCGCAATAGCTGGCCTATCACATTGGCAATTGCCACCCTACTCTGCTCAGCGCGTGGACCTAAAATTTAGAACACATCCTCTAGTAAACGCATCCGTTGGAGGGAATCATTTTCAAAATACTGCTCATATCGTTATGAGTCACAATTTATGGCGGTATACAAAATCCAACTTCTATTTGTTGCACCCCTCGCTTTAAATCATGATGGCTGCCTGTTCGAACGGAATAGCACAAACTGTTGCGTCTTTCTCTAAAAGTCGGCTGCCAAGATTTCCAGTGGCAATGCATCTTTAAAATTTGATTACGTTGACAACGATGTTTTTCGGTTCTGCCTTTAGAGGGGGAAGACGGGAAGTCGTTCGTTGACACTTGCTCCGAAAAGTTGGCCGTCGTCGCCGCCGGCAGTATCAAGATTTCTAAAGTTTTCAAGTGAACCAATAAAAAGTTGAAAGCACTCATTGTTGGAGGCAGTTTTCGGTTCTTTTTTCTCTGAAGGCGAGGGATTCTATTTCAAATTGAGACGTTTTCACTCTCAATGAGACGTAATTCATCAGAGTTTAATTTAATTACGCACACTACGGATGGTGGTGTTGAAACTGTCCGGAAGGGCGTTGAAGAGTTTGGTCTCAATTAAAATTTCTTAAATATGGGTGCCGTCAAAAATGGTGTGGGTTCGACCCTATTAAGTTTTAATTGAATTCGATTGTTTGAAAATGGATGAATTACGGTTCACAGCTCCAATCTAACTAGGTTAGCTTCAGCCACAGAAGTTGCGCCAAATCCGAGAACGGCTCAAACTTGGCCTAAAAATTCATTGGTTCCCGCCGGTACCGTGATTTCCTAAACAAACCTGGTCACATTTTCGACCCAATTTTCGCCGCCGATTAGCAGGTGAAAAGTTGCGTCGCGGACTCGCACTCAATTAACCAATTTGTTAAGGGCGACGGCAGCACCCCAAAACCCTGTGCTAGAACCCCTTTGGGTAACAGGGAGTTTTCTAATTGCCGGGGATAACCCGATTCCCGTAAGGTCGATTATGTGTCCGGAATCGATTGTCAACAGTCACCGAGTTATAACGCACCAATTCGCGCCATCCTTAATCCGCGTGCTAAAATTGCGCCACATGAGCGAGAAAAAGTACTGGAAAAGGGTTTGTTTGCTTTGAGTGAACTCGATACGGGTTGTTTTAAATGGGATTGATATGAAAATATCGATGTTTCTGGCAAAAAGAGAAGGTGTAGTTTAAAAATTGTTTGAAATTTGCTGATAATTTTATAATTTTATTATTCAAAGAACCAAAAGTTAATATTTTCTAGGTTTATTGAGAATGGGTCATACAAAAATGCTGAAATTTGTATAACCCAATCTCACCCCCCCCCCCCAGACCCTATGTCAACCCTTATAACGGTACTTAAAGTTTGTTTTTTAATATGTTTTAGGTGTTTTAGGCCCTCATAAAATTTTATGCTTGATTTCGATTGGAAATTTCCAAAACAATTGTATGCAAAAGATTGTAATATTCCGCAAAAAATCATGTTTTAACATTAAAATAAGAACGATTGAACGAATGAGCCACCAGTTGAAAAATGTAGACTTATTAGAAAACGCTAGGAAAATGTTAAAAAATAACAATTCGTTACAATGCCAAATTTCAACAATTATTTGCTGGAATTTTAGATTTCAAACAAAATCAGCAGAGAACTATTTCGGCCATCTGTTTTGCTTGCTGAAATGGACACTTGCATTTTTTCAATATACTGATTTTGATTAGAACGTTTATCATTCATTTATCATTATCAGAAAACGTTGCAAAAAATTAGGGGATTTTAAAAATTGCAAGTATGTATTTATCTTCAACATATTTTTTACAACGTTTGCCTTTCTAAACAACAACAAAAATGATATTAGAGTAATTTTCTACGGTTTCACATTTATTAACAAGATTGATAATTTTGTATTTTTTGATTCTGACTTTTTCCATGCATTCCTTGAGCAATTTTGCCTCATTAACGTTTCCATAAAATATGGGCATCAGAATATAAAATTTGTATCTTGAGAAGGGATTTTCTGATCGATTTAATTTCTTCAATAAAGTTATGATTAGGATTTTAAAAAGAAATCGGTTTTGTGTTTATATTTTTTTCCCTTGAAAGTTAAATACTTTTATATCCCTTTTTTATTTTAATTTTTTATAGGTTTTTGGAGACTTAAAAAGCATCTTATGCACTTGAGTTTAGTGCAAGATTTATAAAATTGATAAATTAAAAAAAATAGCGTAAATCTTAGAAAATTTTCATCGATTTTTCCATTCAGACTCAGATGATCGAACTAAGGGAACTCATTTTCGTTACACTTAGCTTTTCGACTTATTCTCATCAATTTTGCCGTCTACCGCTAATCAAACAACATTTTTTGATACATCAACAATAGAGAGTTGCTTGCTATCTTTTATTTGAGCTATTTATTACTTAGAAGTAGTAAAAAAACAATTAATCTCTTATAAAAAGTTGAAGGGAATTAAGTAGGATCCATAAACCCTAGTCGATTTGGCTCAATATAAGCACAGATAGGTACTTTATTTTGCATGAAGAATCGAATAACGTTGTTTCCTTGGAGATCTTTTTTTAGTGTCACTTTATTGAACAATGATTTAAAATATTTAAATTATTATTTTTTTGTTCTTTGCGAAATATTTGCCTCTTAAGTTCATTTCTGTCTGTTCGATGGTCATACATTTCATACATTACAAATTATCCAACTCACCATCCGGTTTCCAACTGCATCCCAGCATCCGGACGGACCTTCCCCTTTCTCGGTCCAGCAATTGCACCCCACCAATCAAACAACAGCCCCAAAAATCACTCACTTTTTCGGCTAATTACACCGTGGCGCGGCTTTTCCTTTGCTTCTCCCGTGGCGGTCACGCCAATGATGGCCGCCAGCAGTTTCGGCACTTTTTGCCTCAAACTTCTAACCGTCGGCGCGACCTCTGCGCTGCGGCAAACAGTAGCTGCTGGCAAAAGGCGCAACACTTATTTCACAAACCGCGAGTACCTCGGAACCGAATCTGCAACAACCAACAATTGATTGCCTCGGCCGGCTCGATCATTAGTGGCAAGTGTTAATGGATCTGCGAAGAATTGGCTGGCCTGCAAGCGAGCAATCCATCATCGATTGACGATCGGCGGACCTCGCGCGTGAATACATATCAGAACCAGCTGAACACCGGTAGCAGCGATAGTCTCCGTCAATGGCAATCATAAAGGCATAATATGATCAACGGGGGCCTCCCTGAATCTCACGCGGGGTATAAACTTGGGGTCCTCTCTCCGACGGGGATTGATCATTTATATTCATGAGAAGCTGACCGACCGGAGTGATTGCAACCAACACTTGCCAAGCGGTAGGAAGAGTCAACAATGAATTCATCAAGTTGCTGTCCAAGTCGGTGATGGTGGAATGAGTTATTGACGGGTTGACAAGTTGAGCAAAGGAGTTCAGAATTCGTCTATTGAAGTGCAAATTTGTAGTAAATTCTATTTTCATTTGATTTTTTATAGTATTTTATAAAAAAGAGATATTATTTCCAATAATTCAATGAGAGCTGTATAGTCAATTTACAATTGCTAACTTCGAATGACTTGCCACACACAACGCTGAGAACCTGTCCTCAGATCTATCATCTTTCGCCAACCGTCCCTCATAAAGACATCAAATCAAACACTCATTTCTGCGAACTCCTGGTATTGACTCAGCCGGACAATAATCATCTCTGTAGTGGCACCAACCAAGAAGCTCATCGCTCTTCCTCTCGCCGAGGACGAACAAAATTTCCAGAAGCCAGCAAGGATTCACCCGATTGACCAAGGACAGTTCGCAGTCAAGTGCCCCGGGGGAAGCAATCATTCATGGGCCAGGACGACTAAATGAAATAATAACACACACACACACACACACATTTTGCCCCCGAAAGTCGGCAATGCAACCAATAGAGTCGGTCACCTCGTTTCCCCTGGGGGCACCTTCTCCGTCGTCGTACGCCGAAGATTTCTCACACTTTTCATTTCCTCTTCATTGGTTATGCTGCTGTTGACTACCAGGTCTTGTGGAGTTGCTCTTCTTGGGAGACTTTGTTGCCATCACAGCACTTCCCCTGGGCTGATGAACGCATGAGTTCTCTGGAACGTCAGAATTTGACATGATTTTCACTATCAACAATCTTTAGAAAGATTGGATGGTATTTTCATTAATGTTTTCTAGAAAATGCAATCAGAAATTCTCAGAAATCTAAAAAATATGTTTTAATGTAATTTTCTTGCTTTTAAAAATAATGAAAATTTTGCATTTTGAATATTAAGTGGTGATTTTCAGAAGAATAACTCACATGCTTTTGTGAAAGGGAGAAAAAATGAAGAAACACCCTGAGAAGACAACATCACACAGTAGAAAAAAAACCAATCGATCGATCGACCAGCCAATAATGGCCATTGAATGCTGAAGTCTCAACTCTTGATACGACGGGGCTACCACAGAGTCCGTCTTTTCTTCTGACGCTTTTTTTAAACAACTTTTTTCCTCCCTCCCCATCCAGAAGCCCTTTCAAACCAACAAAAAGTAAAAGAAAACGGAACCCACGAAGTAACTACTGGTGTTTTGCCGAGGCCTCGAATTTCCCTTTGAATCGAAGAATGTGTTTTGGCTTCTGTGCTACTGATGCTTCTGACTGTCTTTTGCTCGATTGATGGGTTGTGATGCTGCTGCTGCGGCCTGTGGGTTAGCGATTGTCAATCCCAATCAATCATTGGCACACCCGAGTGACTGGGTTGAGCCCCCCCCCGGGTGGTGGTGGTGCTGGAGGTGACTAAGCCACCCGGGAAGGATGATTTTTTTTTTATCTTTTATATGAAATACATGGTTTGGAAGTAAGATTATCATTACAAATTACAAATTACAAATTATAAAAGTTGTAATTTGAGCTTGGTTTACCTCCCAAGTAAATTTTTTTTCCAGGAGTTCTACAAGAGCTCTTCAAGATAGCTACAGCATAGCAGTTTTGAAGAGAATTTTATCCTACCGCGGTCCAAACTGCTATGCTGTAGCTATCTTGAAGAGCTCTTGTAGAACTCCTGGAAAAAAATGTTACTTGGGCTAACATGTTTAGAACTATTTCAAAATAATGTTCATTGACATATTGATATTTCATTACAGGGCTTAATCGTAAATCGTAAATCTTCAAAAATTGTCCAACTCAATCAGAACAACTATTTTCTGATCTTAATTATGCTCCAAAACAATCACCAAACTTGAAATTGGTTCAGACCCAGCTTCCCGAAAGGCATTCATTTTTGTTATGGAAAAACAACTTTTTGAGATTTGATTTTTGTAAGTTTTACTTTTCTGTCCGATAGCAACTAACACAATAGCGTTGAACGCCATTGTTTTAGTTTTTTTATTGATAAAACTTTCTCGAAGAAAGTATGAAAGTATGAAACATGTCTAAAACATGATTTTTCCACTTATGATCAGTTTTGAGCACCCTCTACTTGACCCTGTTTCTTTTTCCGGGGGTAAAATAGGACCAGTGTTGGAGTTCGAGCGAGAAGAAGGAAAGCATTTCTCGCGAGTGAGCGAGGGAGAGAACTTGTAATACTTTTCTCTTCTCGCTCGCGCTCGTATATTCGTTCGCGTTCTCGCTCCAGCCGCGAGCGCTCGCGAGCGGCTCGGGCTAGCCGTTCGTCCCAAGCTAGCAATTTGTTTATCAGGCTTATGAATGCGAACCAAGTGATGGTATAGGGGTGTAACTTTAATCGCTTTGTTGGTTTTTGTTCGTTCCTAACACGTTCAACTTCTCGCGAACGGGCAATTGTGGCTTGCGAAAAAGCCCGTTCGCGAGCGGAGAAGAGCACGGACAATCGGTGATTTTCTCTCGGCAGCTCCAGACTCGCGGCGAGAACTCGAGAGAGAGGATTTTTTCTCGCGAAAGCGCGAGAATACCAACGCTGAATGGGACAATATTTCTTCGAGAAAGTTTATGTATAAAATCTCAATTCGAAAGCTATTGCATGATTTTTTAAATTGAAAAAAAGATAATAATCGTGTGGTGTTCGTTGGATCGATCGGAGAGTGAATCGACGCGCGCGAACCCGCGGGAAAGTGGTAGAAAGTTCTCGAAATCATTGAAAAAGGGGTCGCGGTTTGCCCAGAGATGTTGGGCCATCAGTCGTGTGGTGTTCGTTGGATCGATCGAAGTGTGAATAGGCGCGCGCGAACCCGCGAGAAGTAGATCGGAAAAGAATTGAAATAGAGATTCGCATCGTTGAATTATATATTATATTTTCATTTCGTTTTGAAAGCCCATCCCATAGCATCGTTGCTCGGATGGCACGCCGGCGGTAAGAAGTAAAAATACGCGATTGATAAGACCTTCTCATAGCGTCGTAGCTCGGAAGGCAACGATTGTTTCACTTTCTGGTCATATCATCTACCAAGATGAATCCTGACCTTTCCTTTCCTTCCCCTACTAACACAATTCCCCCACTTCCCGTGATGCTTGAAGGAGATGCTGTGGATTCAACGGTCTCATGCGGTGTCAACAGGTATAGAGCGACAAACTCTATGTCTGATGAGTCTGCAACTTCAACTATCGGACTAACATTCCTACCTTTGTTGAACTGCATCTCCTTGGGGGGGCGCCGGTATTGACTCAAAGCAGAGATCTTCAGGGGTTATACAGTGAGGATGATTAGCTCCCACTACTCATCTGTTGGTTCATTGTGTAACTTCAGCTGATCCGTCAATAACGGAGTAGCAGCTCATTGGCAGTCAACCATGCTCATGCTCAAAAAGATAATAACAAAAATCAAATAACAAAAAAAAACTTTTTTTTCCTGCTATTTCCTTACAACATTTAATTGCTTTTTGAAAAGCCGGCTCTGCTTAGATTGATCCCAAATTTTAGGAGGTTATTTTGAAGCCAAATTGTGACCATAAATGACTGATATCTATATCGAGCCACCCTAGAGTGTACTGAGCCTAAATCCCAAATATGAGCTTTACTGGATGAAAACTCGAGCAGCCTAAGCCTAACAAATTTTCCCCGCGATTTTGAGCTTTCTGTTGCAAATAATTTGACGTTTCTAGAGCGAAAAGGATAGGCGTAAAAAAACTACAGATTTTAAGAATAATTGAACTGAAAACGTGACATTCCTAAAAAAATCGTTGGAATTAGGCTCAGTACATCTATCACTATAAACATTATAATGGAAAGCGAAATTTCGAATTAAACCACTCTACTGAGAAAAGTCTTCAAGATTGTCATCATAAAATAAGCAATTACTCTCCAAATCATCCGAAACAATCGAGATTCCTACTCAAAACTAGGTGTCCGAAGCCTTGATAGTTGAGGCAATTGCAAACCACCTAAGCTTCCATCTACCCCGTGATTCGAACTGACGACCTTTGGATTGGGGGTCTAACTTCTTACCAGTGACTCAACCGAGATAAGACCCAGAGAGAGGACTCCTACACCTGGATAAAGCTATCGACCTAACCCTCTAGGTTAGACCGGGGCTAACATTTGCTTCCCCGTCCGACGGAAGACGTGGTCAGACAAATCTCGTCACGCAAAAGGCCACCGAGACCTTCTGGGATCGAACCCAGGCCTACTGGGTGAGAGGCAACCACGCTTACCCCTACACCACGGGTTCAGGCAATTGGGCTCCAAAACAACCATTAAATTTGCAATTGGTCCATCGAATTGTCACACTATTAAAAAAAGTTTAATTGTACAGGAAATTGTATTTGGAAAACGTATTTACTCGAAAATTGTACAGTTATAGAGCCTTGGTGTTTTCCGAAGAGTTGTTGGAAATAAAAAGGCACAACAGAGTGTTTGAAAAATGTGAACAGCCAGGAATATTTATGGGGTTTTTTTTTCTTTTCGTGTCATTTCATTCCAAGCAAATTTGTCGAACGCCCTAAAATGATATTTACTCCTTCTGCGACTTTTTTTTAAATCAAAAGCATCTGCGTGAAACCTCAAAAATCAGTTTTTTTACGGGTTGAGTTTTAAACCCAAAATATGATCAAAAGTCGATATTGTGACAATTTTGTTCAATTTTGAGGGCAGGATTCCGAATATCGTTAGGGTGATACCATACACTTTTTCCTTGAAAATTAGGCATTTTCAAATGAAGATAACTCGAGTTTAAAGAAAAGTATTCCTGAAAATTTTTCAGCGTTTGTAGTGCTAGATCTCCTCTTTCCAATGCAATGTTGCGCTTGAAATTTGACCAGCGCTTTTTCGAGATATTTAAGTTTTAAAATTGCATCTTGTCACGGCGTGTTTTCTAGAACAACCTTATCAGGAAAAAATAGTCATCGCCACTTTCAAATGTGTCTTATAGGAAATTTTCTCAGCTTTCCAATGCTTCTAAAAGCGAAATGTTTCATCGGGAAATTTCTGAGATATTTCTATTTTAATTTTTTGGTTTAAATTCCTTTATTATTTATTGGAAACTTTATACTAACAGTTCAGAAAACTTATCAAAAGATGTGTTTCATGAGTCATTTACTCATCAAAATGTTTGCACATTTTGATGAGTAATACAAGAAACAACTTTGTAGAAGGTTGCAAACCGCTAAACATTTTGAAAATTATGTTTTGTCTAAGTTTTTGAATATATGGGATTTATTCAGAATTTAAAATCCTAAAACAGTGTAAAAATGTATTTTTTACAAGAATTATTTGATAATTACATATTTTTTGTGTACAAATATCACGTGTCTACTCTGATTTAGCTTGTTCAACCGAAACTTTGGCAGGTTTGTGATTGTTAATAAAAAAAACGGAATCGACGTAACACCTTATGATGTGGCCCTCTTAAACCTTTCGGTTTCGTCAACGAATCCACAGGCGTGTATCGTTCTTTTTGCGACAAGACTCCGCTTCCCGGGTCTCCTAAGTGTGAAGGTATGGCACGGGGAGAGGGCACCGAAAAGCTATATTTACTCTTAGAATTTTTTTTGCGTCCGCCTGGGGATTCGAACCGGCGACCTCTGGATTGTGAGTCCAGTGCGCGGTCCGATTGATCCACACAGGCAGACATTGTGATTGTTAATGGTATTATTGAATTTTAATGAATAAATTAGATATTTTCTTAAGCAAACATTAACCAGGAACATAAATACAAATATGATTTGAAATCGAAAATGTACTAAATACTACTGTAGCAAGCTTCAAAAGTCATATTTTCATGAGTATAAAATAAAGATAAAATTTTATAAAATGTTTTCTGTAGAAAATGCATTTAAAAAAAGCAATAAAACTCGAGTCTTCTAATTCAGAATTCTGAAAACACCGTCACAAACATTTTTTTTGTTTGAACAAAAATTAAATAGTATTTTAACAAATAAAATCTAACAGAAACTTTCTTTCCAAACTATTTGAACAAAAATCAAGACATATATATATTTTTTAAGATGAGAGTCTTATAAACTTCTAAAGTATTGCTAATTCCTTGATGATTTAATACAAAAAAACTGAAACAATCATGTCATACTAATGAAAAGTATTTCTCCTAAAGCTAGCAACAGTAATTTGCAGTATAATTTCGAGTTTAAAACATGTTTTGTATCCATGCAACTAGTTAGTGTTTGATTAAGGAAATATGATATTTATTCTTAAAAATCTTGTAATACCCTATCAATCTCAAATCTGTAGAAATTTCGGTTGTATCAGCTAATTCCAAGCTGAATCAGAGCAGACCGGTGTTATTTGTACACAACAATTATGTAATATTCTATTTGTTCTTGTAAAAATAAGATTTCAATACGGTTTTATTATTTTATTATTTGAATAAATCCCACATATTCAGAAATTCGGTTAAAACTTAATTTTTAAAATGTTTAGCGGTTTGCAACCTTCTACAAAGTTGTTTCTTGTCTTATTTTGCACATTTTGGTCAGTAAAAATACATGAAACACATCATTTGGCAAGTTTCCTGGACTGTTATTTAAAAGTTTCCAATAAATGATCAAGGATTTTAAAAGAAAAAAACTTAAAATAGAGATATCTCAGAAATTTCCCGATGAAACATTTCGCTCTGAGAAGCATTGGAAAGCTAAGAAAATTTCCTATAAGACACTTTTGAAAGTAGTGATGACTATTTTTTCTCCTTAAGGTTGCCCAGAAAACACGCCGTGTGTTTTACCTTAGAATGGCTGTAACTTTTACTTCTTGAGTCCAAATTGACTTCTCAAAAAAGAAAAATGTTTGTTTTTTTAAAGTTCTTAAAGTGCTCCTAACTGTACTTTTCTTTAATCCTCTACTGCCCAATTTTTTTTCCAAAATATTTATTTTTCCTGTGTTCAGGAGGTAATTCTGAGCAACTTTTGTTCTACGAAAATCTTTACTTCTCTTATTTTATGTTTTTCTTGTTTTATTTTTAGTATTTTAATTTGCATTTATCTTGTTAAGTTTATGTTCGTTTTTGGTAGTTTTTGGCCAATTCTAGCATTTAATATAATTACATTTTGCCTATCTAATTTTTTCACGTTTTTACAGTCACTTTTTTTTTAATTTTTTGCATGTTTTTCACACTTTCTGCTATAGAATGGCACCATCATCATTTAAATTGCGAAAAAATGCGAGGCAAAGTCTGGGACACTACAAAAATTACTGCATACTTCTTTTTACTGAAAATATAGAAAAAACTAACTAAAAAACACAGCCAAAGTTAACCCCTAAAAAAATGACATTTTTAAAAACAATGGCAAAGTCACATAAAACAAGTTAAACTTCCAAACCTGAAATTTTCTTAAATTTTAAGAGTTCTTCTTTCCAATGCTTTTTTAAGATCAAAAATCGGTTGGAAAATGGATTTTTGGCGATTTTACAGATTGAAGCCCGTCTAGAGGCGGGGTTAGGTTGTAGAGGGTTAAAACTCTGAATTGCTACGTTCAAAAAACTGATTTTTGAAGGTTTGCTCAGATGATTTCTCTAATTTTTTTCGAAGGAGGCGTAGACTGCCGCTCGAATCTAGTCCGTCCCATTTGTAAAAACTGCAAGCCGAGAAAAACGCACTTCAAATTTGTCCCGCCCATAAGCTTACGTGTTAGAATTTTTCGAAAAAGTGAATTTTCTACGGTTTTCTGGAACAAAGTACTAAATTTTATTGGTTTTTCTGATAGGTCACAAGATTTCGAATCGAACTACATCATTACTTCACAATTGAAGAAATTACACATGGGACGGACTTGCTTCGAGCGGCAGTAGATTGCGTGATAAAATGTTGGTGTCTTTGACAAAGTTGCATGGATTGACAAGCCCAACAACTTTCTAAAAGAGAAAAAATAAACCCAAAAATATTCCTGAAAAGTTTGATTTTGAAAATCACCCTAATCGTGAACCACCCTTTTTTCAACCTAACCAAAAATTGCCCCTTTCCATTTGCTACAACTCTTCTGAAGACTCCAAAACTTCGCCATTTTTCGGAAACTCAATTTTTCACTTAATTTTGCGATCTGAAACACTGTGCAATGTTTTTACATATTTTGAAAGATAATTGATTTTGCTGCATAGAAATGTTATGTAGGTTGAATAATATTGTAGCTGTGCTCAATTTAAAATGTTGCGCGATGATATGGGATATGTTAATACCAAACTTTCTTAAATCACAACACAAAATCGCTACAGTTAGTCAGTTAGTTTCAGTCAGCTTAATTTTTTCACAATAAGTCTTAGGAGTTGTTCAAAAATTACGTCCAGAAATTTGAGGGATTTCAGACCCCTCCCCCTCCTCCCTGTCACGCACTTTGCCTATACCTTTAACAAGGGTTGTTACAAACCCAGGTCCCCCTCCTCCTCTCCCTATTCATGGGCATAGTTTTTGAACAAACAATTTTCATCTATCAACAAAACAATTTTGAAAACATTTGGTTGCATCATTGCCAAGATATAGGAATTTGAAGTTAGCACTTTCAAAAAAACGGGTGCGCCGATATCTCAACATTGCTTTGACCAAATCGGCTCAAAGTTTTGGGGAAACTCGTTAAACTGGTCCTGTGTGGCCGATTTTCAAACAGTTTATTTAAAAAAAGATAAAAAATATTTTTATGTTTTTCATATATAAAAAATCGTCAGTTTTTGATTTTTGTATTTAAAAAAAAATCTTAATTTAAAAATCAGGCTTTGCTTGCACACGGGATATGTCTTGAGAATCTTCACTTTAAATTTTAGCCAATTTGGTCCATCCCATCTCGAGATATCGGGGCACCCGTAAATCAACTCTGTGTTTAGAAAAAAGCGCTCCCAAAGTTTGACAGTAAGCTTTGAGCATGGCAAAATTTTGAACTTAAATCGCCTCTTACTCACTTTAATCATGAAATACCTTCGTGAAACTTTCAGGAGTGGTTGAAAATCATCTTTATGTATTATGAAATTTTGTAATTTTTAATACATGTATTATTTTAAAAAATACTTTTGGCGATTGAAGCAAGATGATGCATTTAAATCAAATTGCCAGCAGTGAATCTTAATAAAAATTAAATATTTTATCTACAAAACCTCATTAAAACTGTAATAATGGAAATTTTATGTAGCTGCACTAAAAATTGGTTTTCACTTGATTCTTTTTTCGTAAAAAGTGGAATGCATTTGTGAATTTATTTCTAAGAATTTTATTGATTGCCATTATTTTTTTAAAATTTTTCTGGAAACTTTTCATTTAAAATGCATTGCTACAAAACCATCATAATTTTTATTATTCACACTTTCAACTGACTGCCCGACAGAGGAAATAGCACATTAATTCTAGACTAATTTTCCTGTACAACGCGCGAGAACCGGCTGACGCGCGATCGAAAAAATCGATTTTTCATTTCATCCATCGCGGCCTATTGTTCCTTGATCGTGTCTTTCTCTTATTCCCTTGCCTTCTCTCTTTTTCTCTTTTACTCACTTTTAGGTGTAAGAACTAAGAATTTTTACATTAAAACAGCTCAAAGTTGTATTATTCTCTTTCAGTTTGAGCTGGTGCTTCTGGTATTTTTGTTCTTTTCATGTGATCTTCATTGTCTTGCTGGCTTGCAGGTGCTTCTTATTGTTCCAGGTATTATTACCCCGATCGCACCCCACAAGAGATCGATCGATCGTTAAACCCTGAAATCTTTTATTTTGCTACGGCCGCAACAGACAAAGACCATCAAACGACGCTTCAACGGCCGGCATCCGTCGACTTGAATCGCTTGCACAGTAGCTATCTATTTCAGCAGAAAAGGCAAATGTCGAACGAGATGAAAAGTTTTGATGGCGAAGTTAGTCGTTTCGAAGTTGAAGCCGTATTTAAAAATATGACATGATTATGATAATTTTTTTTATGAAGAGTGTCAACAATGCACGGGATTACAATTTTCGTTGAATATCTCAGGATTGAATTCGCATTTTGTGGATCTGTGAGAGTCTTATGGTGGGGCATTGAAAGATGCACAAAATGGCGCCCAAATTGTTCCAGGTGCGACAATAAAACATGACGACGGTGATTTTTAATTTACAAAAGATGAAATCAGATTAAACTGAAATAGAAGAATGCCAAATGTCATTCCGTTGAAATGATCAAATTTGTTGATGTTTTCGAACTACTACCAGTTAACTTACTGGCGTTTTTTCCTACATTTCAGCCTTCAGGAACTCCGACATACCCCGCGCTGAGTGAAGGTCGTACAAATCGAACAGGAAATCGAATCGAGAATTCGATTTCAACAACACCAGCGACAGCAAAAGAAACCTTATTAAACTAACTCCACTTCATCCCACACCAGCGTTCCCACACCACATCGAGCCACCACCGGTTGATCCGGTGGAGAGTTATTTCATTCTGAACTTTTTTTTCCTGCTGTTCATGAATGAAAAAAAAAAAAACAGATTGAATTTGGCCGGCATCATTACCTTCCCAAAAGAGGCCCCGCAGAAGACCTTCAGCCGAGGCCGCCGCGCGCGGTAGCACCGTGAAGAACTACTTTTGGGACCTGACAATGGCTTCATGAATACGCTCATTCCAGTAGCCTGAAAAATAGTTAATTAACGATTTTTTCCACTCCCTAAACTCTCCCCGGCTATCGGGCCGCCGCCTTCCTCAACTCAACACTCCACACCTTTCTTGATGATGGTGGATAGATTCCGCAACTCCGCAAGTGTGAGCCTCAGAAGGCCGCCGATGATCGCCGGAGATTGGGCCAAGTTCGGAAACCATTACATTCAATAACAATATCATCATCATCACCATTACGTGGTACAATTTTCGGGGTGAGATAGTGGTGGCGTTCATGAGCACTGGTGTGTGTATGTGTGTATGTTTTGGTGTAAGTGTGAAAAAAAAAACATAAATGAAAAGAGAAACGATAAACAAGCCTCTTCGCTCCTAGAATGATTTTCCTGTTCGGCTTTTGTGTTTTCAAGAATGAGCTTTTTCTTTCCATTTCACTGCTTCATCAACTTTACGAAAAATGTCTTCCCTCTATTGATTGCACGGAAGCTCTCTCTGGCAGGTTGTGCTGCATCAACAGGAGCGATTTCTTGATGTTTTTGTTTAGAAATGTATTATTATTCTCTTGATTGAACTCTTGGGTCATCATTTGATCATTATTCACTCGGTACATGAGCGTCAGCGTCAACCACGACCCAATAATCCACCAAAATAATGAAACTGCTAGGGATTTATTATAAATTTACTGCCGTTCTACGCATAATTGTTCCATGTTCAAAAAAGGGCAACTGAGAAAAACACGATTGAAATTTTTCGACCGTTTTTTTGTGTTTTTACGCATAATTGTCCCGTGGGTCCCTATTCACCTCATAAGTCCCTAATCATCCTAGTTAGCAGTTTATCACTCTTATTTGTAATCCTCTTGCTATACATTAGGTAAACAAGACACAATACTTCGTAAAACTGTCAATTTCGCGAAAGAAAATACTTGGTGGGGCAATTATGCGTAAAAGTTGGATCGTTGGACAAACAGACTTGGTGTTGTTTTCAATGAGTTTCTGAACAAAGTAGTAGATTTTATGTGTTTTTCGAAAAGTAAACGTCAAAGTCTAATTAAAATTGACAAAAAGTCAGAATCGAACAAAAATCACATGGGTCAATTATGCGTAGAACGGCAGTTTACCTGTTGAAAATTTATGTTAAAGTGCCATTCCTTCTCAGATAACCACACGTTCACAATTCGCCAAATCTACTCATATTTGGCATGGGGTTATTTTTGCTTCAAAAACAAAGAATCCCAAGTTTGGTGACGTTTGGTTCACCGTAGCGCTTGTTTCATCCCCCTTTTAATGGTTTTTTGAAAAACCTAATATTTAAAATGTATTTTCCTAGGAGAAAACTTAACAAAAAGTAAACTTATAAGTTAAGCAAATTTGAAGAAATTTTGAATAGACTCCATTCAAAATTTACGTACAGGTTTGCTAGTTATGACAATTTTGCGTTTAAAGTTTAAAAATGTATTTTTATTTTGTTGGACCTACACGGAAAAAAACTGACAAATGCATTCGATTGCAGAGAGTTTATTTTTTCATAAAATTCCGCTTCATTTCAACCGATTTAAGCTGGCTAGACGAAATGAATGGTTATTACAAAGCTTTTGAAAAAAAGTGGTGTGAAATATAGCCTGATATTTTAAAAAGCCATACGAAACCTTAAAAACTGTTTTGAAGGTCTCGGGACCAAGGAGTTCATGGCTTTTGTATCGAATTTCTCGGGAAATTTAACCCTTAACTGCCCAAATTTATTCTCAAAAATTTGTGTTTTTTTCCGTGTTTAGGAGGTCATTTAGCAACTTTTCTTCTTCGAAAAACTTTACTTCTCTTGTTTTATTTTTTCTTGTTTCATTTTTATTCTTTTATTTCAGTTTTTGCTTTTTGGGTGTTTTTGGAATCGCCTTGAGTCAGGGGTATTAAAAGACACCCAAAAAGCAAAAACTGGAAATTTGGTTTATTGGACCTTTAAAAAAAATCCAGATTTTGCCTATCGAATTTTTTCATGTTTTTACTGGCACTTTTTCAATTTTTTGCTTGTTTTCACATTTTCTGCTCTAAAATGGCGGTTATCATCATCGACATACATGTAAATTACTGCATACTTCTTTTTACTTAAATTTCTATATGTAGAAAAAGTTGAGCCCTAGAAAATTACTTTTTTTAAAACCTCAAATTTTTTGAAATTTTAAGATTCTTCTTTCCAATGCTTTTTAACGATCAAAAATTGGTTGAAAAATAGATTTTTGGCGAGGGTTGTTGTGAAGTTATAATAAAGGGATTCAGAGACACGAATTTTGATAATAAAAACTGGGTTTCCAGCGTGCCGCGCACACAAAATATCAACTTTTGTCAACTTTTGGAAATTAAGTTTTTTCGCTCAATTTAACACATTGCCATATGTGTGGGACAAACTTCAAATGCGTTTTTCTCAGCTTGCTGTTTTTGCATATGGGACATTTATGCGAACATGGGCAGTGCAATAACTTTAAAATTTGAGCTACATTAATATAGGAATACTGGTTGCTGAAATACAGCGAATAAAAGAAAAAAAAAAAACAAACAGCCCCTCATTTTACTGATGACTATTGTCTCAGCATCTCGTCGCCATCGTGCTAACTTGTCGTATGTGCATTTTGGGTCAAATTGAGTTAAGAACGCCATTTTGTGCAGCTCACAAAGCAAAAAAAAAATGTTTAGACGTACAGAGACATCACGCCAAGGCTGAAGAAGTTTATAATTACAAATCAATGTATCTAAAAAATTTTCGTGGTAAGAGCGCTTAAGGGGTCCTTTTCAAATATCCGTGACCTAGAAAATATTTTGCCTCGGAATTTTGGATTTACTTGAATTATTATTTTTTTATATATTTTAAAGGAGGCGCGCGATACTTCTTGCATCTTCACCTAAAATGAAGCTTTATGAATGGTCGTGTGCCTCCATTTAAATATATGAAAAAACTTAGAACTGGATAAATAACAAAAATCCACTGGATAAATATTTTCTAGGTCACGGATAATTTTTTTATCTTGAAATCCTGTCCTATCCTGAAATCTTGAGATTTTTTCAACAATATCAAAATAGTTTGCCTAAGGATCAACATTCTCAGACACTTTTAATTTTTTGAACAAAGTTATAAACAAAATGCGCATGTTGAGTTCCAAGTAATAGATTATTATAATCGTTGAATATTTGTTAGAAGAGTTATCCTGTCAGTGATTTTTTTGTTTTCGATTTCCATAAATAGTGATTATTATTTAAATTTTTTGATGTACCTCGTAACTTTTTTCCTGAACATTGATTTACTTAAAACTACCAAGACATTCGCTATCGGGGTATACGATGACTGTGTGTGTACTTTTTCAGAAAGAACTAGATTAAATTTGATCAAATTTGAGTTTAAAGGGTACATAAGTATTGGCAAAAGGATGCAGTCAAAAATCGATTATATATTTTGGACTACAATACCAATATTGTTTTTTTCTTGAGTTATGATGATACTACATACTTGGGAAAGAGCTGATTAACAGGTTATCAATAAATGATCTCTAAAACAAAATTAAAATGGCAACGCAGCGCATGCAATGCAAATGCAAATGCAAATTGAAAAAAAAAGTTAAAAATATAAGAAGTTTTGTAAACTTATCTGTTTTAAAGCAAATACTAAAAAATAAAAAATAAACATAATTTTTGCTGAATTTAAGATAACTCCGATAACTGTTCGAGTTTTTACGACTCCGACTCCCACTCCAACTCCAGGCTTCCCAAAAAGACCCGACTCCACCGACTCCGGCTCTAACTCCGACTCCGACTTCACAGCCCTGCGTTTATTGATATCTCATGACGGAAGGGCGGTACGACCCCTTCCATTTTTGAACATGCAAAAAAAGAGGTGTTTTTCACTAATTTGCAGCCTGAAACGGTGATGAGATAGAAATTTGGTGTCAAAGGGACTTTTATGTAAAATTAGACGCTCGATTTGATGGCGTACTCAGAATTCCAAAAAGAAAAGTATTTTTCATCGAAAAAAATACTAAAAAAGTTTTAAAAACTCTGCCATATTCCGTTTCTCGACTGTAATTTTTTTTGGAACATGTCATTTTAAAGGAAATTTAATGTACTATTCGAATCTTCATTGACCCAGAAGGGTCATTTTTTCATTTAAAACAAAATTTTTCATTTTAAAATTTCGCATTTTTTCTTACATTGCAGGGTTATTTTCGAAAGTGTAACAATGTTCTACAAAATTGTAGAGCAGACAATTACAAAAAATTTAATATAAAGACATTAGAGGTTTGCTTAAAAACATCACGAGTTATTGCGATTTTACGAAAAAAAAGTTTTGAAAAAGTTACTTTTTGCGTTTCTCTTTGTTTCATCGTCCGGGGTCTGTCGCGGGTGACCATGAACGGCCATGATCGACGACGACCAACTTTTTCAAAAAAAAAAAAAAATCGTAAAATCGTGACAACTCAAATTTTTATGAGCAAACCCCTTATGTTTATGTATCAAAAATTTTGTAATTGTCTGCTCTTCAACTTTGTAGAACTTTGTTACACTCTAGAAAATAACCCTTCAAAGTTGGAAAAACATGAAATTTTAAAATGAAAAATTTTGTTCTAATTGAAAAATTACCCTTTTGGGTCAATGTAGATTCGAAAAGTACATTAAATTTCTCTTAAAATGACATGTTCCAAAAATTTTTATAGTCAAGTCATGGAAAATGGCAGAGTTTTTAAAACTTTTTTAGTTTTTTTTTTTCGATGAAAAATACGTTTTTCGGAATTCTGAGTATCAGCCATCAAATCGGGCGTCTAATTTTACATAAAAGATCCTTTGCCTCCAAATTTCTATCTCATCACCGTTTCAGGCTGCAAATGATTCAAAAACACCTCTTTTATTGCATGTTCAAAAATTTTGGGGGCGACCCCTCCGTCACGAGATATCAATAAACGCAAATCGAAGAGGGGCCGGGGCAACTGCTGTGTGAGTTGGCGGAGAATTACCCATTATTAATTGTTTAAACTTTTTTTTTGCTTTGCTGAAATTTGTCCCATACATAAGGCTACGTGTTAAGTTTTCGCATAAAAAACTGGATTTCACTGGATCACACGATTTTGAACCAAACTGCATCAATAACCCAAAAGCGATGAAAATGCATATGGGACATTTATGCGATCAGAAGCAGTAAAGTACTTTTCGAGTGCAAATTTGTTTACATTGAAAGCTGTTGTTTACTTTTTGGCAAACTTTTCTATTGCTCAAAAGTTGAGATTTTTGTTCTCTAAAAAAAAAAAAAATTTAATGATTAAAAAATATGGATTTGGGATTTTTTATTACTCTTAATTTCAGAACCAAATAACTTTCACCCATCCCTCACAAGCTGTGCCGTCCATTCCCATTCTACTCCGGAAAGAAAGATGCATAAATTTTGCCACCTACACAGTTGATTGGACATGACAGATTACACACGCGAGATTTAAAATATCTCCATACTCACAAATTCTCGTGAAGAGAGGCAGCAAAAAAAAACAGAGCGCATTCAAATGTCAAATAATGTGTCAATTTATTCATTTCCTCATATATTTTAATTTTCGCTTCTCGACTCTTTCTGCACCTGAAAGGTTTCAGTTAAGGGGTGGCTAAAAAAAAGAACAGAGAGAAAAAAAGAGCCAACGAGTCCGGTCAACCACAGAGCATCTTAAATCAACCAACTCCATGGCAGGTATCTTCCGCACACACACACATAACCTCAAAGCCTCGGTCGCGTCCCGTAGCGTTCTGCGGCCGCTGTCTTGCTGTCTTGCTGGAGTCCCCGGGACGATTCCAGCCGAGAGTCCCCGGTTGGACTGCTCAACGCAGTGCTGATTTCGGTTGAGGTTTTAATATAAAACCCTGAAAAACGAACAGAGCAAAGTCAAAATTAAGCGGACAAATAAGTGACACGCAGAGGAGTAAAAAAAACACAAAAATGTTGTTTCCGAGGGAGAAACGGTCGTCCGAAACGCCAGGAATTCTTCGGAACATTACGGCCAGTCAGTGTGGAAGAGAAGGTGGAAGCATGCCGAGATTCTTCGGAAAATGCAGAGGAATTTTACTGCAACGGTGACCCAGGGCAGTTCGGTTTTTATTGCTACCATATATTTTGCCATTAGCAAACAATTTTGTCAAGAATGGTGCGATACTGATCTAGGCAAAGTGACTGGACGAGATTTATGAGTTTATGGTGGGTGATGGTGGTGATACTGCTGGTGGGGATCGGGGAGGGACCTTAAGATTCTTTCGTGACCGAAATGAGTTTGACTTTGGCCGGGCAGTTGCAATTTTAAGGGTATGGGATATGGGTTTCACGGTGTAGGGGGAAATTAGGGTCGAGGTTACATGCATAATTTTGAGTTATTACAATAATGTGGTAAGATCAACGGACCTTTCATGACAAGTCATTTTTAAATTTTTAGTTTATTTTCGAAACCCACCAACCAACTTTCTCAAACTATGTTTTAAATAAACAGAGTGTTTCTTAAACTTATTCAACGAGATATTATAGAGTAAATGCCTCTAAGTGATAATTTGATTAGAATGATTCTTACTCAAATGAGTTGAATTTTGATTTGCATGCAATTTGAAGATTAAACACAAATGCAATCGTCTTTTCTTCGCAATGGTTTCATTAATATTTTTTGTATTATGTAAGGATATGGTTTTATTGTTGTAGAATCATTGAGTTCCCTGACTAAAATTATGCACGTTTTGTTGAGTTTGATAAACTTATGAACACTATTTTTAATTATATGTGATAACATATAAAAACTTAAAGGTTGTTGTGAAACCTGAACACCATTCTCTTATTAAGGAATTAAGTTGAATGACCAATCATCAGAATTCATAAAAATATTTTTCAAGGCCATCGCTCAAATGATTGGTGTGGAACCGGATTTCGTTTTAATATTTCAGTTTGTATTTGGTAAGATTTTTTAAAGCTTTATTTTAATAAATAAATAAAAATATAATTTACGAAAAACAGTTCAGTTCTAAAAACTTCCACTGCCGCCTATTATCCCCCCAAAGATAGGATTGAGCAGGTGGCGCCATGCATCTCCACACACCACCGATCACGATTCTGGCCCTGGCCTAGTCCACACCGGACACTCGCTCAAACAAAAAGCTCCTTCAAATCGGAACCCGTGATCGTACCCATCGATCGTCATCACCGATTCGCCACACTGGCGGGCCCGGCTCCAACGTTGGGATTTATTGTGTAATTCTCGTGCCTCGATTGATTAAAACTGATTAATAGCTCCCGCGCTTGCGTTAAAGTCTGTAGCTTGTACTGCACTTTTTGCCCTCCAAAAATTGACCCTCCAAAGATCAACACTCGGACAAAGAAAGGGGCACCTCGAGACTGTCCCAATCAAGCAGAGCCAGGCCAGACATGGACCATCGAAGCCCCCAAAAGTAATCCATCAAAATCCGGCAGGAAGAAACGCTCCATGGGATCTCTTCCAACAGGGGAGGAGGAGGAAGCACACCGTCTAGCAGTCAGATTTCTTAATGAAAATTAACATTTTTTATCGTCAATGAAATTAAATTAGGCGAAACCAACAGTGTGGAAGCAGCAGCCGGACGTCTCACGGGCAGAAACCTGCCTGGAGAGAGGCACTCGTGAAGGTCAGGTTTTGGGGGGAATTTGGGGGAGCGAGAAAAGGGAAACCCTGGAGGGCCAAATGCGATCGGTTCCAGCAATTTTTCAGATTTCGTTAACGTAGGAATGAGTGGAAAATGGTCAGCCTAAAGATGGATGACTTCACTGAGATTTCTGAAAATTTTTAATCAAATGTTCAAATTTTAACTGTTTCTTTTCAGAAAAAAATCCTATAGAAAAATTGCTCAAAATTACGCAAAAAATAAAAACAAAACTATATATAAAAAAAGTTTAAGTTTTCATTTACTCTAAAGGTTATTATAGGCTACATCAAGTTTTTTTTTGCAAAACTAATGCAACCGATAAGAAAGTTTTGAAATCCCTGATTTTTAAATTTAATTTGACATGAAACATTTTTGTTCTAAATCTTTATTTTTTTTTTGTTAATTAGCCTCAGAATAGCTGCAAGTTATTTCGTTAATCTCATTATTTATTTCGATTACTTTGAAACTCAGTTTCATAGAAGAAGATGACCCTACAGTTATTGTTAGAGTATTGCGTAACAACTTAGCACGTACAAAGCTGAGCCAGAACCCATTTTAAAGAACGTAGAAACGATTGGCGAAGTCGCTTTTTCAACTAATATTTTTTTTAGTGCATGTTGTGCAAATGAAACCTTTTTGCTATATTTTCACATTGAGAGCATATTTTAATAGTAGTTTATGCAACAAGTTGAAAAAAGTTATTTTTTTTTCAGCACGAGTCGTATAATGAGGTCTACCGAGTTAGATAAATACGACGAGTGCTGAAAAAATCTATTTTTGCAAATAGTTCCATACAACATTTTTTTGTGATCCCGAAAAACACTCTTTGAATTGAATTTTAAGTTAATTTTAGAGCATCCAATTTCCCGGGGTTACAACATTCCCGGGAAACGGGAAATTTTCAAATTTATTAAAAAATGTTCTGACCCTGGTTGTTTTATATTTGCAACAAAATTGTATCGAATAGCAACCTAAATGGTCAAAATAAGTGTGATGATTAATTATTGCCTTGACAGCTTGTTATAAAACATAAAACTTCAAGAAAATATTTAAATTTTCTAAATTGACACGCTGTCCTTCAATTCGATTAAAATATAAAAAATATATATTGATAAGTAATTTTTGTTAAGAAGTATTTATAATTTTTTAAACACAGTGTTGGAGAAACATGATGATTTAGATGAAATTAGAAAAATAGTGCAGTAAATATGTTTATCACGACAAAAAAATTAAATGACAAAAAAAAAGAAAATCTGTTTTTTCATGGCAAATATTCTTTTCAGAACAAATCTTACTGGTTTGAGCCCATGAATAAATAGATAAGCATTAAATTTTCCTCAAAAAAATGCTTTTTACTTGAAATGCCATTTTACAAATTTTAACTTTAATCTTCTTGCTTAACCTTCTTTGAGACATAAAATGATACCAATTCAATTTTTATCCAATTTGATCACATTTAACAAAAACGTAAAAAAAAAACTCAAATTTGATCTTGGCGAGAAGAGGTACCTTATTTTCGAATGATATAACAACAATTTTCGTTTGAAAAGCTTACCAAAATTATAAAAGTTTATTTTCATTCCATAATATTATAATTTTGGTTACCCAACAAATGCTCCCAGTTGTGAATGCTTCAGAAATTAATATCATCTGAAATACACCTTTTCATGAAATTTTCAGATGATCTGATAAGTCCAATAAGAGTACACACTTCGAAAAAATCGTGTAATATTCTGTCTTTTTGATGCACATAACTGGAGCGTCCAATAAGACATAAAATTACATCGGATTGGAAATCACATGACCCAAACCGTCAACCGACTTGGTCGTGTAAAATTACATCAAACGTAATTCATAGGAAACCATTCCTATTGGAATTGCAAATTATTGGATTTTTGGATTAAATTAATTGGACATAGAAAAAAATCACCATATTTATATTGAATAATCTTAGTTTTATTAGCACTTTATGATCAAATTCGAATGAATACAGTTGCAAGAGTGTTTTGCCCAAGAACGGAAGGCTAACTTAGAACCATTTGCACTCGATTAGCACACACTAAAAAATAATGGATATTACATCAAACGTAATTCAAAACTTGGCGTAAAAACTTGTCATGTAACCTAAAATCAAACGTAATATTATGTTTGATTTGACGCAGAATGACTAAATTCACATTTTCTAACTCAAGCAGAAATTTGAATCTTATAAAATGTAACAATAAATCAATTTTAACTGGATATTACATCACATATAATGCACATGATTGGAGCGTCGTTTGTCGTGTAATATTCTGTGCAATGATTTAATTTTACTTCAAATTTAACCCGATTGTACGCTGTTTTGGTGCCTTTCACTTCACAGTGCAGCAAACGTCAGCCATGATGGATTCCGATTGAAAAATTGACGCGGATAAGTTGTCCCGAGAGAAATTCGATTTTCTCAGCTTTCGACACTTCTTGAGCTGAAAATCTTTATAAAATCGATTGCCAAGGTAAGTGTACAGAATATTTCTTAAAATTTGAGCCCAATTAAATTCCGAACAAATCTTTCCAGCCAGAAACTTCTCCATTCCTCTGGGCAAACTCCCTAAATCCGATCCGTGGTCCTGCTGGCGACGGACGACTGCCGGTTCCAGGTGCTGATCACGGTTGTTTGTGCCCCGGGGAGGCAGTCAGTTTGTGCAGTCGGTGGCATTTCGCGATGGAGATCACTTTCGGTACCAACAGTGTTGTTCCAGTGTAGCTGGTTCGTTTGCAAGGCGATGTCGGTCTGACGAAGCCGGATGTGGTCGTCGAGCCTGGTGGCAAGATAAGGAGTTCCGTGACACGGGAAAAGGAATGCCTCAAACAAATGGACGACTTACATCATATTTTGAAACGATCGATTGAAGCAGGTCTTTCGTCGGTTGGGGCCTCGGCTGCGGCCAGCGGGGGAACGTTTGCGACGACGTGAGAACGACGACGCTGGAGGGTTTGCGGCTAGCTAAGCTACGTGCTGAACGCGATGAATTTTATCTGGCTTCACTGGGCATTCCGGTGGTGGATGATGGAGGAAAGGTGGTGGACATTCGTTAATCTGCACCTCGGTGGGGCAGATCATAGTTGATTCAAGCTATTGCAAGTGCTAATCGAGTGCAAATGGTTCTAAGTTAGCCTTCCGTTCTTGGGCAAAACACTCTTGCAACTGTATTCATTCGAATTTGATCATAAAGTGCTAATAAAACTAAGATTATTCAATATAAATATGGTGATTTTTTTCTATGTCCAATTAATTTAATCCAAAAATCCAATAATTTGCAATTCCAATAGGAATGGTTTCCTATGAATTACGTTTGATGTAATTTTACACGACCAAGTCGGTTGACGGTTTGGGTCATGTGATTTCCAATCCGATGTAATTTTATGTCTTATTTGACGCTCCAGTTATGTGCATCAAAAAGACAGAATATTACACGATTTTTTCGAAGTGTGCACTTGCAATAGCTTGAATCAACTATGATCTGCCCCACCGAGGTGCAGATTAACGAATGTCCACCACCTTTCCTCCATCATCCACCACCGGAATGCCCAGTGAAGCCAGATAAAATTCATCGCGTTCAGCACGTAGCTTAGCTAGCCGCAAACCCTCCAGCGTCGTCGTTCTCACGTCGTCGCAAACGTTCCCCCGCTGGCCGCAGCCGAGGCCCCAACCGACGAAAGACCTGCTTCAATCGATCGTTTCAAAATATGATGTAAGTCGTCCATTTGTTTGAGGCATTCCTTTTCCCGTGTCACGGAACTCCTTATCTTGCCACCAGGCTCGACGACCACATCCGGCTTCGTCAGACCGACATCGCCTTGCAAACGAACCAGCTACACTGGAACAACACTGTTGGTACCGAAAGTGATCTCCATCGCGAAATGCCACCGACTGCACAAACTGACTGCCTCCCCGGGGCACAAACAACCGTGATCAGCACCTGGAACCGGCAGTCGTCCGTCGCCAGCAGGACCACGGATCGGATTTAGGGAGTTTGCCCAGAGGAATGGAGAAGTTTCTGGCTGGAAAGATTTGTTCGGAATTTAATTGGGCTCAAATTTTAAGAAATATTCTGTACACTTACCTTGGCAATCGATTTTATAAAGATTTTCAGCTCAAGAAGTGTCGAAAGCTGAGAAAATCGAATTTCTCTCGGGACAACTTATCCGCGTCAATTTTTCAATCGGAATCCATCATGGCTGACGTTTGCTGCACTGTGAAGTGAAAGGCACCAAAACAGCGTACAATCGGGTTAAATTTGAAGTAAAATTAAATCATTGCACAGAATATTACACGACAAACGACGCTCCAATCATGTGCATTATATGTGATGTAATATCCAGTTAAAATTGATTTATTGTTACATTTTATAAGATTCAAATTTCTGCTTGAGTTAGAAAATGTGAATTTAGTCATTCTGCGTCAAATCAAACATAATATTACGTTTGATTTTAGGTTACATGACAAGTTTTTACGCCAAGTTTTGAATTACGTTTGATGTAATATCCATTATTTTTTAGTGTGTAGTAAATTGAGTTTAATAAAATAAAATTGAGTACTTTCATTATTTTCCGTAAGTAAAAAAACCTAAAAAAGCCAAAAAGTTTAGAAATTGTGTACGAAATTTACGAGAATGACAAAAAAAAGTAATAAGTTTCACAACGGAATTGCAAAAAATAAAGTTTTGACATCACCATCGTTTTCCTGAGCAAGTGTTACATATGTTTTTCATTTCGGTTTAATGTATTAGTTTTAGTTCACGGAATATTAAATTAAAAATTTTGAGTTGTGAATTTCCCTTATTTCGTATTTTAAACCAAATATTAAAATTATAAAATGATTTTAACTGTCAAGATCAGAAATTTTCTTTAAAGTTAATTTTTTTATATTGCGGCCGTGACTGACTGGTTACGGTGTTCGCTTTGTAAGCGAATGGTTTTGGGTTCGATTCCCATCTGCTCCCAACGAGAAATTTAAGAACACACAAATTTTAAATAATGAATACAAACGAAAAATCAAAGTCGCTCGAGGCGGGGTTCAATTCCCCGTCCTTTGGATTGGTAAGCAAAAATGCTAATTACTAGGCCATGACGACTTGATGAGCCTGGATTGGAATTAGGAATACTGTTACAGAGAGCGAGTTGTGGCGCTATAACCATGGCAAAAAGTATCCAGGGCATTCGTGGAAATACAATGTCCCATCCCAGAGAATCCCCGAGTACCAAACCTTCTTAGCATGGTGCTTCCAACGAATACAACCAAAATTTCGGAGCGTATGGTGGTGTGTCCCCGCGCTTCTTCCTCCCCTGTCGATTCAGAGTTGTGTTGTTGTTCGAACACTCAGTGCTAAAACTCAACCCAATTACGAGTCATCTCTGCGATACGGCTTTACGCAGTAGGCCTGGCCGCTTTAACGCTTGTGATGTTTCAATGCATTTCAATGCAATGGCGCACTACAAATGTTAATAAATGACAAGAAGAGTGCTAGGCGTCATCTAACCTAAGGCACTCTCCAGGATCTCTTCGAAAGATTGGCTGCACTAGGGTCTGATCAGATTAGATTAGAATGTTAATTTTTCAATATTGCATCAACAAACAAAAATGAATTTGCATCAGCTTCTAGTCTAACTTGAATATGAAAATAATATGAAACAAAGTCTAAATGAAATCTTATTGTTTTTAAAAGTTTGAAGGTTGTAATTAAGCTTTGTTTTCAATGTTTTTTACACGTTTCTTGGATCAAGAACATTCTTTTTCTTTCAATATTTATTTTTAAGAATCAGTTACTTGATGAAAAAATATGGATGTACCGTAAACCAAATATTCAGTTTCAAAGAAACTGAATCATTCGAAAAATGACTCTTTTACTACAAACCTATTCGAAACAAAATCAACCACGTTTAGTATTTTATCCACTGCATTTAAATTAATTTTAAATTTGATTTTGATAAAAATAAATAAAAGCAAATTACTTTTTTTTTTAATGTATAAAGTTGGACAGAAAATTTAAATGGCTATGACTTTTCACCATTTCAAATTTAATAACAGGTTCTTATGAAGGATTATCTAAAATAATCATAATAATTTTTGAAAGATTTTGTGCATTCTTCATACTATGTGTTCTTGGCAAGTGCTAATGTTAAAAAATAGAAACTCATGAGCGGAACTAATGTTTGATCAAAGTTGATAAAGTAAACTTTTTTCATGAAATTATTTTTATAAGATTCATTCAAATTATAGAAATAAATCTAGGGGTTGGACAGAATTAATACTTTTATTATTCGTTAATCTATTGACGGCGGTTTTGATATTTTCGTTAATACTTTAACCATCAGTTGAGCTGACGTTCCCACCGTGTAGTGTTGAACCTCGGGCAAAATTGACAGCTTTGATTTTTAAAAACATAAACAGGTGTTTTTTCGTTTTTTTAAGTTGATCATTTTTACTCTAAAAAGTATTTAAAGTGTTTTAAAAGGTAAAGAAACAAAGCAAAGCCATAAAGCAGTAACGCCACTGAAGCGAATTCAAAAAGATTTGCAAAAGGTTATTGACCACAGATTCACTCTCCTGCGAAATGAAAAGTTCGCAAGAGATGTCGAACAAATTAAACCTTATTCCAAACCTTTTTGGAAACTTTCAAAGGTTCTTAAGAAACCTCAAAAACCCATCCCTTCTTTAAAAGATGGTGATAATATTCTATTAACTAATGGGGAAAAAGCTCAAAAACTTGCTCAGCAGTTTGAGAGTGCTCATAATTTCAACTTGAATGTTTTGAGTCCTATTGAAAATCAAATTTCAATAGAATTTCAGAATATTGTTGAACAAGAATTTTCATCAGATGAAGTTTTTAATACGGATCTGAATGAAATAAAATCTATTATCAAAAAATTTAAAAATATGAAAGCCCCTGGTGAGGATGGCATTTTTTACATTTTAATTAAAAAATTACCAGAAGCAACTTTAAGTAGCTTGGTCAAAATTTTCAACAAATGTTTTGATTTGGCATATTTTCCCAGTAGTTGGAAAAATGCCAAAGTAATTCCGATTTTGAAACCGGATAAAAATCCTGCTGAAGCCTCAAGCTATCGGCCCATTAGTTTGCTTTCATCTATTAGTAAATTATTCGAAAGAATAATTCTTAATAGAATGATGACGCACATTAATGAAAATTCAATTTTCGCTGATGAGCAGTTTGGATTTCGCCTTGGGCATTCAACTACTCATCAGTTGTTGAGAGTTTCAAATTTAATTCGAAGCAACAAATCTGAGGGCTATTCTACTGGCGCTGCTCTTCTAGACATAGAAAAAGCATTTGACAGTGTTTGGCATAAAGGTTTGATTGCGAAATTGAAAAGGTTTAATTTTCCGATTTATATCGTGAAAATTATTCAAAATTATTTGACGGATCGTACTCTGCAGGTATGTTATCAGAATAGCAAATCTGATCAACTACCTGTACGTGCTGGCGTCCCTCAAGGAAGCATTTTGGGTCCAATTTTATACAATATTTTTACTTCTGACTTGCCTGATTTGCCCCCAGGATGTCAGAAATCACTTTTTGCTGATGACACAAGCATCTCCGCCAAAGGCAGAAGCCTTCGTGTCATCACAAGAAGATTACAAAAAAGCTTGGATATTTTCAATTCTTATTTGAAAGAATGGAAAATTACTCCAAATGCTGCAAAAACTCAACTTATTATTTTCCCTCACAAACCAAGGGCTGATTTTCTTAAACCAAAAAGTCATCACATTATAAAGATGAATGAGGTAAATTTAAAGTGGGAGGATCAAGTGAAATATCTTGGACTTGGTTTTGACAAAAACCTTACTTACAAGGATCACATTGAAAGTATCCAGGTTAAATGTAACAAATATATTAAATGTTTGTATCCACTTATAAACAGGAATTCTAGACTTTGTCTCAAGAATAAACTGTTAATTTATAAACAAATTTTCAGACCTGCCATGCTTTATGCTGTGCCGATCTGGACAAGCTGTTGCTTAACCAGGAAGAAAAAACTTCAGAGGATTCAGAACAAAATTCTGAAAATGATTCTGAAACTTCCTCCCTGGTTCAGCACCAGTGAACTTCATCAATTAGCCGAAGTTGACACTTTGGATGTTATGTCCAATAAGATAATTGATGCATTTCGACAAAAATCATTGCAGTCTTCAGCTGCATTGATCCGCTCTTTATATAGTTTATAAGTTAGTTTTAAGGTATCCCTTTTCCCTTTTGTACATGTAGGACCTCCTACATTTGAAATCACTGAATAGCGAAAGCTACAATATTTCATGAATAAATGAAAGTTGCTAGTATTTAAAATTGAGGTGAAAAGTCATCGTTTGTGATTGGACACTCAATAATATTATAACTGAATGAATGTACATGGAAAAGAAATTTGAATAAATATAAATTAAAAAAAAAAAAAAAAAAAGCAGTAACGCCGCACCGACTCGTGTGAGCTGTTGCCGATCAAGTGCATTCAGAATGTGCCGTTGCTTTCATGAGGGACCGAGCTTTAACTTTGCATCTGGTACATCAAACTGCTTGCACGGAAAAAAAAGTGTGCGAGAAATCGTGAATTTCGATTCATGAATTCGTGAATAAATTTGTGCATGATTTCGTGATACCTTTCATGATTTCATGAATTTTATTCATGAAATCGTGCATAAAAATGCACGAATTTATGAATTTTATTCATGGCTAAAATATTTTTACGAATATTCATGAATTTTCCTTCATGAAATCATGCATATCACTATTCATGATTTCATGACTGATTTTCATGAAGTCATGACTAAACTTCATGAATTCATGAAAAATATTCATGATTTTATGATTATTTATGCATGCGTAAATTTTACGCCGTAAAATTTTATTCGCGAATTTATGAATCATGTTTTTCATGATTTCATGAAAGTTTACATGATTTCATGAATAAAATGCATGAATTCGTGCATAACATTCATGGGTTTATGAATTTTTATCCATGTTTATGACGAGTGATCTTGATCAATCAAGAACAGTTTCGCTCGAACTGTCAAGTTTGTTTTTCGCTTGCCAGTTCAGCCGCGTGTTTATTAGCCACGAAGTCAATCGCGTTGTGAGTTGTCGTGTCCTGTTTGTTGTGTTTGCCGGTGAAAGTGACCGTGATTTGTGGACCCGGGATTTAGAGGTGCTGTCCACCGGAACCGGGAAAAGATCTGCGGCCGTTCCGTTGGAAATGGCAACGGAGCCAAGAGCTAGCAGGAGGAGGACCAAGTTGCAGGAAGAGGACCGGGCGGCAGGAGGAGGACCGAGCGGCAGGAGGAGGACAGAACGCGGGAGGAGGACCGAGCGGCAGGAGGAGTAACAAGGTAAGAGTGAGGACAATCTGCAAAAGACAGAACAGTTCCCGGTTGGTTCGCGTGTTTGTTTTGATTGCCGAATCAAAGGGAACATGGTCCATAAGACTGTTCCCGTGTTTTATCTCCGTGTGTGAAAGTTTCTTGGTCGCGGACTCGTAGGGATTTCGGTTTTCTGTCAATTGTCGGGGCATTCTACGCGTGTGACAGACTGTGAGGTTTGTTTTGGTTTTGGAAACGAAAAAAACCCGTTTTTTTATTGGTTCCCGTGGATGCGCTGAGTGACATTTCGGCGATTTGTTTTGAGCTAGAAATGGGGACAGGTAAAGTATGTTAATAATTTTAATGATTTTAATATTGTGAGCATAAGCTTTTTTTAAGCATTTTAAGCAATTATATTTTCTTAGGTACTTTAATTTTGTAATGTATAATAAGTTTTTTGAATTACTATTATTTTGAGGTATGTTAAATATGCTAATGAATTTAGGTATTTTTATTTTTCCAGGTATGTAAATATTGTGACTTTTAAAAGTTTTTAAGTATTTCAAGTATTTTAAATATTCAAAGTGTTTAAAGTTTGTTGAGTATTTAAATAATTTTAAGCATTTATTTTTTTTCTAGGTATTTTAATATTGTATAATATTTTAACCATTAAGATAACCGACTTTTACATACATTCTTATTCAGTCTAGTTAAAATTATGTATGCAATTAAGTAATCCTTCTAAGTTAAGGATCTATATGCTAAATAAGTTAATTACAGTTTTAACAACATTTCAGTAATTGCAACATCTTAGAAGTGAATTAAAATATGTACAGTATTAGACTCAAATATATCAAGCAATACATTTTTTAAGGAATTTACATAATTACCTGACTTTCAAAAAATTTCCGGTCAATGAAATATTCATATATTAAAGGTGTGAATATAAGTAATATCCTAATTTCGGTTTTTTAATCATTATGGTAATTCACTAAATAAGTCATTCACTTCTATTTCCGGTATCCCATAATAAACAGACTACACGATTAAATCCGCATTGCAACGCTGAACAATCCAGTATGATAATTACATTACCACAAAATCAAATAGAAAGTCACCTTACATATCAAGACAACACCTCAAAAACGAAAAAGACGACAAAAAGCGGAAATATATGTACATACCCGACTATATAGTAAAAAAAGTAAATTACAAATCATCAGAAAATTAAGACAAATACGTACTAATACATTAATAACCGTTATAAACCCGTATATATACATACAAAATCGAAAAATCCGACAAAACACGTAATAACCGAAAACAAGAAATATCCGACAATTCAGACAATACAAGTCTTAAAAAACTATACCCGTAATAATCCGACAAAAACGATAATCAGAAAAATCAGAAAAATCTACAAAACCCGTAAAAAACGTATTAACAGAATACCGTAAAACACGACAACAGTCATAACCGTATAACCAGACCATAAACAGTCAATTACCAGACATAATACAGTCAAACCAGACTAATAACGAAGTTAAAGACAAATACGTAAAAAACGACTATAAAGACAAATACGTCTTTTAAGTAAATTACTCTATTTATCAGAATTAACAAAATCTAAAACGAAAATTCAGAAATTACGTATAATACATTCATAACCGACAATTCCGAAATACCGAAATTTAATCAGACAAAACGGCATAAACCGACAAATCAGAATAAAAAGACATAACCGAATTAAAGTATTTTAAGTATTTTAAGTATTTTAAGTATTTAAAGTATTTTAAGTATTTAAATTATTTTAAGTATTTTAAGTATTTTAAGTTTTTTAAGTATTTTAAGTATTTTAAGTATTTTAAGTATTTTAAGTATTTTAAGTATTTTAAGTATTTTAAGTATTTTAAGTATTTTAAGTATTTTAAGTATTTTAAGTATTTTAAGTATTTTAAGTATTTTAAGTATTTTAAGTATTTTAAGTATTTTAAGTATTTTAAGTATTTTAAGTATTTCAAGTATTTTAAGTATGTTAAGTATGTTAAGTATGTTATTTTTTTAGTATTTTTAGTATTTTAAGTGTTTTAAGTATTTTAAGTTTTTTAAGTATTTTAAGTATTTTAAGTATTTTAAGTATTTTAAGTATTTTATGTATTTTAAGTATTTTAAGTATTTTAAGTATTTTAAGTATTTTAAGTATTTTAAGTATTTCAAGTATTTTAAGTATGTTACGTATTTTAAGTATGTTATTTTTTTTAGTATTTTTAGTATTTTAAGTGTTTTAAGTATTTTAAGTTTTTTAAGTATTTTAAGTATTTTAAGTATTTTAAGTATTTTGAGTATTTTAAGTGTTTTAAGTATTTTAAGTTTTTTAAGTATTTTAAGAACGCTGCAGCAGCTGGCGGCGGAGCGGTTCCATCGACCAACCCAGCGTTCCCTCCCGGTTGGGGAGGTTCGTACGCTAGAGTAGCCGCTTCTGGGAGCGGTACTTCACCGGGACAAGCAGACGTTACCGGAGATGATCTCTTCACGCTTCCCGAGTTTTTCGCTCTTGCTGGAGAGATGCTCACGCGCTTTCGTGCCTGCCGGAACAAGGCAGAACAATTCCAAGCTCTGAGTGAGCTTATGATGAAGTATATCTACAACGGATAAGCTGCCTTGTGCAGCGAAGTTTTTCGACGTCAAAAGACAAAACTAACTGTGATCTAGTTTTAAGCTTTTCTATCTCTATCCTTTTCCTTAGCAAATTTAGAAGGTTTTTTTAAAATAATTTTTCCTTCTGTTGGCAAATCCATTGTTAGAATATCCAATTACATCAAAATGAACTATAGTACAAATCATAGTTGAAAGGTACTCCAAAACTCTATTAGGTTATAAGAATTACGAAATTGTGAATTGATTATATACTAATAAAAACTAATTGAATTGAATTGAAAAGTATTTTAAGTATTTTAAGTATTTTAAGTATTTTAAGTATTTTAAGTATTTTAAGTATTTTAAGTATTTTAAGTATTTTAAGTGTTTTAAGTGTTTTAAGTATTTTAAGTATTTTAAGTATTTCTAGTATTTTAAGTATTTTAAGTATTTTAAGTATTTTAAGTATTTTAAGTATTTTAAGTATTTTAAGTATTTTAAGTTTTTTAAGAATTTTAAGTATTTTAAGTATTTTAAGTATTTTAAGTATTTTAAGTATTTTAAGTATTTTAAGTATTTTATGTATTTTAAGTATTTTAAGTATTTTAAGTATTTTAAGTATTTTAAGTATTTTAAGTATTTTAAGTATTTTAAGTATTTTAAGTATTTTAAGTATTTTAAGTATTTTAAGTATTTTAAGTATTTTAAGTATTTTAAGTATTTTAAGTATTTTAAGTATTTTAAGTATTTTAAGTATTTTAAGTATTTTAAGTATTTTAAGTATTTTAAGTATTTTAAGTATTTCAAGTATTGTAAGTATTTTAAGTATTTTAAGTATTTTAAGTATTTTCAGTATTTTAAGTATTTTAAGTATTTTAAGTATTTTAAGTTTTTTAAGAATTTTAAGTATTTTAAGTATTTTAAGTATTTTAAGTATTTTAAGTATTTTAAGTATTTTAAGTATTTTAAGTATTTTAAGTATTTTAAGTATTTTAAGTATTTTAAGTATTTTAAGTATTTTAAGTATTTTAAGTATTTTAAGTATTTTAAGTATTTAAGTATTTTAAGTATTTTAAGTATTTTAAGTATTTTAAGTATTTTAAGTATTTTAAGTATTTTAAGTATTTTAAGTATTTTAAGTATTTTAAGTATTTTAAGTATTTTAAGTATTTTAAGTATTTTAAGTATTTTAAGTATTTTAAGTATTTTAAGTATTTTAAGTATTTTAAGTATTTTAAGTATTTTAAGTATTTTAAGTATTTTAAGTATTTTAAGTATTTTAAGTATTTTAAGTATTTTAAGTATTTTAAGTATTTTAAGTATTTTAAGTATTTTAAGTATTTTAAGTATTTTAAGTATTTTAAGTATTTTAAGTATTTTAAGTATTTTAAGTATTTTAAGTATTTTAAGTATTTTAAGTATTTTAAGTATTTTAAGTATTTTAAGTATTTTAAGTATTTTAAGTTTTTAAGTATTTTATGTATTTTAAGTATTTTAAGTATTTTAAGTATTTTAAGTATTTTAAGTATTTTAAGTATTTTAAGTATTTTAAGTATTTCAAGTATTTTAAGTATTTTAAGTATTTTAAGTATTTTAAGTATTTTAAGTATTTTAAGAATTTTAAGTATTTTAAGTATTTAAAGTATTTTAAGTATTTTAAGTATTTTAAGTATTTAAAGTATTTTAAGTATTTTAAGTATTTTAAGTATTTTAAGTGTTTTAAGTATTTTAAGTATTTTAAGTATTTTAAGTATTTTAAGTATTTTAAGTATTTTAAGTATTTTAAGTTCTTAAGTATTTTAAGTATTTTAAGTATTTTAAGTATTTTAAGTATTTTAAGTATTTTAAGTATTTTAAGTATTTTAAGTATTTCTAGTATTTTAAGTATTTTAAGTATTTTAAGTATTTTAAGTATTTTAAGTATTTTAAGTATTTTAAGTATTTTAAGTATTTCAAGTATTTTAAGTATTTTAAGTATTTTAAGTATTTTAAGTATTTTAAGTATTTTAAGTATTTTAAGTATTTTAAGTATTTTAAGTATTTTAAGTATTTTTAGTATTTTAAGTATTTTAAAGTTTTCAAGTATTTTAATTATTTTAAGTTAAGAGTTGAACCAGTTTTCGGCTTAAAAACTCTTTAATAAAGTATACAAAAAAAGTTTTTTTTAGTTTTTTAAGCATTTTGAGCATTTTATTTATTTTATGTATTTTGCGTATTTCAAATATTTTGAGTTTTTGAAGTATTTAATTTATTTTGCCTCTTTTGAATAGTTTGAGTTTTTGAAGTATTTTAAGATTTTAAGATTTGTTGAGTATGTTGAGTATTTTATTTCGGTGTTTTTTTTTATTTTTCAAATTTTCAATTCAACTCTCTATGAATCTATTTTCGTCAAATTAAAGTGTTTGATCATCTGCATTAACAAAAAAAAAATCCCATTATTGTAATTAATCACTTTATTGTAACTGGAGTTCTTAATGAGACAAAAAAATAATGGCTTAATTATACGAATTATCGATTATTCTATTATGCACTCAGACAATCAGACAATCGAGTCTGGACTGCACATGAAATCCCTTAGGTCTTTTTGTATTTAATTAAAGTTTTTGTTGTATTTTTGTATAGAAACGATCGGTACCCAATTAACGTTTCCGAAATGCTCATGTCAAGTTTTGAATGTTGGTTTTACTAAAGTTATGATTGTATTTTTCATTTATTTAAGGCATTTTTGAACATCACATAACTGGGACCTTTGTAAATTTAGAATTCTTCCGCAGTGACCGGTAATCAGTTCCAAGATGGCCAGATGGAGCCAGAGTACATTGGCATCACATACAATGGCCACAGTTTTAAATTTCATGAATTTTGATATGTCACAAGACAGGGTTCCTTGCACATTCCAAAATGTCCCTAGTGACCACCGGGAACCGGTGACCGGTTCCAAAGTGGCCAAGTGGGGCCAGAGTACATTGGCATCACATACAATGGCCACAGTTTTAAATTTCATGAATTTTGATATGTCACAAGACAGGGTTCCTTGCACATTACAAAATGTCCCCAGTGACCACCGGTAACCGGTGACCGGTTCCAAAGTGGCCAAGTGGGGCCAGAGTACATTGGCATCACATCCAATGGCCACAGTTTTAAATTTCATGAATTTTGATATGTCACAAGACAGGGTTCCTTGCACATTCCAAAATGTCCCCAGTGACCACCGGGAACCGGTGACCAGTTCCAAAGTGGCCAAGTGGGGCCAGAGTACATTGGCATCACATACAATGGCCACAGTTTTAAAATTCATGAATTTTGATATGTTACAAGACAGGGTTCCTTGCACATTCCAAAATGTCCCTAGTGACCACCGGTAACCGGTGACCGGTTCCAAAGTGGCCCAGTGGGGCCAGAGTACATTGGCATCACATACAATGACCACAGTTTTAAATTTCATGAATTTTGATATGTTACAAGACAGGGTTCCTTGCACATTCCAAAATGTCCCCAGTGACCACCGGGAACCGGTGACCAGTTCCAAAGTGGCCAAGTGGGGCCAGAGTACATTGGCATCACATACAATGGCCACAGTTTTAAAATTCATGAATTTTGATATGTTACAAGACAGGGTTCCTTGCACATTCCAAAATGTCCCTAGTGACCACCGGTAACCGGTGACCGGTTCCAAAGTGGCCAAGTGGGGCCAGAGTACATTGGCATCACATACAATGACCACAGTTTTAAATTTCATGAATTTTGATATGTCACAAGACAGGGTTCCTTGCACATTCCAAAATGTCCCCAGTGACCACCGGTAAGTGGTGACCGGTTCCAAAGTGGCCAAGTGGGGCCAGAGTACTTTGGCATCACTTAAAATGGCCAAAGATTTGAATTTCATGAATTTTGACATGTCACATGACAGGGTTCCTTGCACATTCCAAAATGTCCCCAGTGAACACCGGTAACCGGTGACCGGTTCCAAAGTGGCCAAGTGGGGCCAGAGTACATTGGCATCACATACAATGGCCACAGTTTTAAAATTCATGAATTTTGATATGTTACAAAACAGGGTTCCTTGCACATTCCAAAATTTCCCTAGTGACCACCGGTAACCGGTGACCGGTTCCAAAGTGGCCAAGTGGGGCCAGAGTACATTGGCATCACATACAATGACCACAGTTTTAAATTTCATGAATTTTGATATGTCACAAGACAGGGTTCCTTGCACATTCCAAAATGTCCCTAGTGACCACCGGTAACCGGTGACCGGTTCCAAAGTGGCCAAGTGGAGCCAGAGTACATTGGCATCACATACAATGGCCATAGTTTTAAATTTCATGAATTTTGATATGTCACAAGACAGGGTTCCTTGCACATTCCAAAATGTCCCCAGTGACCACCGGTAAGCGGTGACCGGTTCCAAAGTGGCCAAGTGGGGCCAGAGTACGTTGGCATCACTTAAAATGGCCAAAGATTTGAATTTCATGAATTTTGATATGTCACAAGACAGGGTTCCTTGCACATTCCAAAATGTCCCCAGTGACCACCGGTAAGCGGTGACCAGTTCCAAAGTGGCCAGGTGGGGCCAGAGTACATTGGCAATACATAAAATGTCCTCCGTTTTTTCACAAAACAGGGTTCCTTGTCAATTCCGATATTTGCACCCAGTGGAACAATATGGTAAATGAACAGAAAAAGTAATTCGGAAATTGTGAAAATCGTACCATGAAATCGTGAATATTATGAGTTTTACTTTACGAATTTTTGAACTATGCATATTGGGTACGAATAAACCAGTAGCCGTGAATAAATATGCATGATTAGACATGCCCTAATATACTCGTAAACGTGAATTAAATTCATGAATTCATAAAAAAAAATCACGAATTCATGAAATGTATGCATGATTTCATGAAGTTCATACATGATATCTCGAATTTTTTTACGCCTTCAAAAATAAATCATAAAAAATATTCCAGAACTCATGAATTTTGTGCACGAATTCATGCATAAAAATTCACGATTTCATGAATTTTATGCATGAAATCATGAATTTTTATTCACGATGTATATTTTTTCGACCGTAATCATGAATTTTTATTCATAAAATCGTGAATATTTTTCACGACTACATGCATCTATTTCATGAAATCATGAACATTATTCACGTTTACGAGTGAAATCGGCCATGGAAAGTCATGCATATTTATTCACGATTCCTGGATAATTCGTGCCCAATATGCATAGTTCAAAAATTCGTAAAGCAAAAATCGCGATATTCACGATTTCATGGTACGATTTGCATGATTTCCGGAACACTTTTTTTCCGTGTGGTATCGATTACTCGATCTTTGCCCTGTCCAATCTGTGCAAGTACAGGACCAGGTCGAGGTCGAGAGCATGCTGCTCTTTATGCAAAACTGCCGTCAGCAGCGCGATGCAGGGGGAAACCGATATGAAGCTGCACGGAAAAAAAAGGTTTCCGAAAATCATGCAAATCGTACCATGAAATCGTGAATATCGCGATTTTTGCTTTACGAATTTTTGAACTATGCATAATGGGCACGAATTATCCAGGAATCGTGAATAAATATGCATGACTTTCCATGACCGATTTCACTCGTAAACGTGAATAATATTCATGATTTCATGAAATGGATGCATGAAGTCGTGAAAAATATTCACGATTTTATGAATAAAAATTCATGATTACGATCAAAAAAATATACCTCGTGAATTAAAATTCATGATTTCATGCATAAAATTCATGAAATCATGAATTTTTATGCATGACTTCGTGCACAAAATTCATGAAATCTCGAATTATTTTTACGATTTGTAAATGAAGGCGTAAAAATATTCGCGATTTCATGCTCACAATTCATGAAAAAATGTAAATAAATCATGAAATCGTGAATTTTATTCATGAATTCGTGCACAAAATTCATGAGTTCTGGAATATTTTTTATGATTTATTTTAAATCGTGAAATCATGTATAAACTTCATGAAATCATGCATAAATTTCATGAATTCGTGATTTTTTTTATGAAATCATGAATTTAATTCACGTTTACGAGTGTATTCGGGCATGTCTAATCATGCATATTTATTCACGGCTCCTGGCTTATTCGTGCCCAATATGCATAGTTCAAAAATTCGTAAAGTAAAACTCGTAATATTCACGATTTCATGGTACGATTTTCACAATTTCCGGATTACTTTTTCTGTACATTTACCATATCGTGCCACTGGGGGCACATACCGGAATTGACAAGGAATCCTGTTTTGTGAAAAAAACGGAGCACATTTTATGTGATTCCAATGTACTATGGCCCCACCTGGCCACTTTGGAACCGGTCACCGGTTACCGGTGGTCACTGGGGACATTTCGGAATGTGCAAGGAACCCTGTCATGTGACATATCAAAATTCATGAAATTCAAATCTTTGGCCATTTTATGTGATACTTTTAATACTTTTAATACTTCAAATACTTTAAATACTTTAAATACTTTAAATACTTTAAATACTTTAAATACTTTAAATACTTTAAATACTTTAAATACTTTAAATACTTTAAATACTTTAAATACTTTAAATACTTTAAATACTTTAAATACTTTAAATACTTTAAATACTTTAAATACTTTAAATACTTTAAATACTTTAAATACTTTAAATACTTTAAATACTTTAAATACTTTAAATACTTTAAATACTTAAAATACTTAAAATACTCAAAATTCTTAAAATACTTAAAATACTTAAAATACTTGAAATACTTGAAATACTTGAAATACTTAAAATACTTAAAATACCTAAAATACTTAAAATACTTAAAATACTGAGAATACTTAAAATTATTTAAATTCTTTAAATACTTTAAATATGTTAAAAACTTAAAAATACTTAAAATATTTCAAGTTCTTGAAATATTAAAATACCTATAAAAAATTAATTGCTTAAAATTATTTAAAAGCTTAACAAACTTTAAACACTTCAATTATTTCAAATACTTGAAATACTTGAAAACTTTAAAAACATTTAATATTAAAATACCTGAACAAACGAATATACTTAAAAAATAAATATTATGCTTAAAATTATTTCAACACTCAACAAACTCTAAACACTTGAAATATTTAAAATACTTGAAATACTTAGATACTTTTAAAGTCACAATATTAAAATTATTAAAATATGTTATTAACTTCAAATACTTTAAATATGTTAAATCCACTGAACTTTAAAATAATATGCTTACCATGTTAAAATCATTAAAATTATTAACATACTTTACCTATGTCCCCATTTCTAGCTCAAAACAAAGCACCGAAATGTCACTCAGCGCATCCACGAGAACCGATAAAAAACGGGATTTTTTCGTTTCCAAAACCAAAACAAACCTCACTGTCTGTCACACGCGTAGAATGCTCCGGCAATTGAGAAAAAAACCGAGATCCCTACGAGTCCACGACCAAGAAACTGTCACACGCGGAGATAAAACACGGGAACTGTCTTATGGACCATGTTCCCCTTGATTCGACAATCGAAACAAACTGGGAACTGTTCTGTCTCTTACCTTGTTACTCCTCCTGTCGCTCGGGCCTCCTCCTGCCGCCTGGTGCTCCTCCCGCGCTCGTTCCTCCTCCTGCCACTCGGTCCTACTCTTGCTGCTCGGTCCTCCTCCTGCCATTCGGCCCTCCTCTTGCCACTCGGTCCTACTCTAGCCGCTCGGTCCTCCTCCTGCCGCCCGGTCCTCCTCCCGCGCTCGGTTCTCCTACTGCCACTCGGTCCTCCTCCTGCAGCTCGGTCCTCTTCCTGCTAGCCCTTGGCTCCGTTGCCATTTCCAACGGAACGGCCGCAGATCTTTTCCCGGTTCCGGTGGACAGCACCTCCAAATCCCGGGTCCGCAAATCACGGTCACTTTTACTGGCAAACACAACAGGACGCGACAAGTCACAACGCGATTGACTTCGTGGCTACACGCGGCTGAACTGGCAAGCGAAAAACAAACTTGACAGTTCGAGCGAAACTGTTCTTGATTGATCAAGATCACTCGTCATAAACATGGATACAAATTCATAAACCCATGAATGTTATGCACGAATTCATGCATTTTATTCATGAAAACATGTAAACTTTCATGAAATCATGAAAAACATGATTCATAAATTCGCGAATAAAATTTTACGACGTAAAATTTACGCATGCATAAATAATCGTAAAATCATGAATATTTTTCATGAATTCATGAAGTTTAGTCATGACTTCATGAAAATCAGTCATGAAATCATGAATAGTGATATGCATGATTTCATGAAGGAAAATTCATGAATATTCGTAAAAATATTTTTGCCATGAATTAAATTCATAAATTCGTGCATTTTTATGCACGATTTCATGAATAAAATTCATGAAATCATGAAAGGTATCACGAAATCATGCACAAAATTATTCACGAATTCATGAATCGAAATTCACGATTTCTCGCACACTTTTTTTCCGTGTGGAGGGCGCTAAGATGACCGAGTGTATCACGCACCGAGGAGAACATCAACAGCGACTTTTACTTGCCCGCAAAGTTGATTTTTTCAAGCCGTTTTTGTCGCTTTCGAATAAACTACTTAAAAACACTCCTACTTCCACGCCTGCTTCCCCTCCCCGTCAAATAAAATAAATTATATCTGTTTCCTGTTCCTAGTCCATCTATTTTGTAATCTCAGCAGAACTTTATTGTTGTGGGTTAAAATCTTTATCCGAGTACACTTCTGAAAATATCCGCCATCAATGCCCTTTCTGTTGCCATGACGGAAACGGTGCTGATGTTTGCATTTAAGTTGGTCGTCGACTATGGTCGTACAAACACCCGCGGTGCCTCGTGAAGCTGGACATGGCGTTCAACGCTTCCGGAGGAGAAGCTCCGATCCGACGGGTTTAGTTGAAGGGGTGTGTGCTGGTGGAATCACGGGAAAAAGACGCATTCAGAGGAGTTCATCGAAAGGTTGACTACGGTCCACCTGAATCCGGTTGATAAAGCTACGATTATGGAACTACCAGTTCGGTAGCAAGAACCAGTAGTTTAGACAGAACCACCGGATGCATCATCCTGTCAGTTGTGGTTATCCTCGCCGGATTGAGCAGCTAAAATACGCCAGCAGAAAAACCTTTTCTCAGCATCGTTTTCACCTCTCATGTTGTATTTTTTACTGTGGCAAAGGGAAGCCGGTCACCGGTGGTGGTCACTCATGTCGCCAATTCGATGAGGTTTTTTTTCTGTATCCTGAAAATTGCGAATGAAAATGGTATTTCTCGGTTTGTTTGGAAATATTTGTTTTGATTTTAAATGACATTTCAACTGGGCAAGGTTCTGAACTCATGGTGGGATTTCGTCAATATATTAACGAAATGTCGATACGCTGACCAATTATTTTAATCTATTTTAATGTACTAATAGTGTATTCACCTATCTGTCCAGCCCCTAGAAATAAATAAACAAGTGCTGCAAATAAAATTTGTTTTTCTGTGATTTTGTTTGTAACTATTTATAAAAAAATCAATTTCAGTAAACACAGTAAAAACTGTATGAAGTTTAAATTTAGTGTTTTATTGTGCATTTTTTTAGAAAGTAATCTATGTTTTTTTTATTTCTTATTTTTACTGAATGGGTTAATTTTTCTACCATTTTACAATTGTTAATTTATTCTGATACTATCATTATCGAAATGATATGAATCAAATTAAAACATGAATTTGAAACAAAAAACATTTAAACAATACCAAAGCAAAACCCAACTATTACGTTGGATTAGCTACATTAAAGCAAAGCAAATAAAGAATAAACAAAATGTAACTTATTAAATTTTGTATAGTATGTGTAAATTTGATCTCAAGCTTGTTTTTTTTTATTTCGGACAGGCCTGCTATTAAGTCAACTTCGTTTATGTGAAAAAATGTCATAATTTTGGCAAAACATCGCTAAGACTAGTTATATTTGTACAAATATCGATATATATTGCAATTTTGACTTAATTTGAAGCGCTTATAAAAAGTTTTCACATGTTCTATGAAATTTGTTGAGGAAAATTTTCCAAAGAATCCGATAATGCATTCCGTATTCCGATTCAAAATCATGACACTTTGAGAATATTTAGAAAAAAATCTTATTTATCAACGATTTCTTAATAAGTTTGAATTTTGAGCACGCTATCAAATCGGGCGTCTAATTTTACAAAAAAGTCCCTTTGACACTAAATTTCTATCTCTTCACGGTTGCGAGCTACAAATCATTGAAAAACGTGTCTTAGTAAAAAAAAAACCAGAAAAATGGAAGGGGTCGTACCGCCCCACCGTCACGAGATATCGAAAAATGGACCTGGGATTCGTGATCAGGGATTTTTGGTTTCTTTGAAGAAAAAAAAATGCATTTTCGAAACACAGGAAAAATACGTATTTTTGTGAAAATTTTCATCAAATAATAATTTTAATGGATAGCTGACATCATCCCGATTTCAAAACACTATAATTTTTTGATGTTTGCATGATTTTTCGTACGATTAAAGCCAATGTCTCCCATATAGCCAAAATCCCATAAGCTCTGTGCCTCGGTTATGCACGCCTCGGTTTTGCATCCCCCATATGCGGTACTAAACCGGGGCATGACTGTACCCTATTGGTTTGCTAACTTTTTAAACTTTTGATAATTTTATGAAAACTTTGAACACTTCTTTACCACGGTGAGTATGATTCCAAACATTTCGTACGAACGAATTCAGTCACAGTTTATTACCTTACTAATGTTTACATGTATTTTAAGTGTTGATGTTAATAGTTGATAGGTCGTCTTTCCATGATGTCTAGATAAGGTTTAGCTTATATAGATGATACTGCCTACTTTTACTAAGCAATTGAATCCAGAAGGGAAACGATCACCAGTTGTGTTGATCTGAGGATTTGAACCCGGATCTACTACTTAATAGTTGAAAGTTTTACCACTAGGCTACGTGGCTTGGTTTACAATTTGGCTGTCTGTATTTTTTTCAATGTTAAAATTAAACTGAATTAAAAAAATGCAGCTGATTCACCGGTTGTTCTCTTCAAACAAATCATGCTTAAACCAGATCAGCAAACGTAATCACATTCATCCCTGAAACCGCATCCCCACAACCAATCACTGCAAGCAGCTCCCCGCAAAACTCCATCCATCAGGTTTATTGAATCAACACGTAGGAGGGCATGTTTTGAAACCCATAATTTAGGGAATCGCGCCCCAAAATAATGGGGCGGTCCGCGCCGACCGCTTTTACACATATTTTGGCACTCTGATATGCATGCAATATGCGCTTAAAATTGTGTTTTTTTTTATTTCACACCCACCCCCACCTTCTCCACTGTAGTCGGAGAAACATTTCGTTTGAGTTGGGCTCAAAAATGCCGCCCCAGCGGACAGCTGACTTGCACTGGAAAGAGACTTGCTGAGATATACGTCGAGATGATTAAAATTAAGACATATTGAGCTGCATGTTTCTGTCGGATTTTCGGAGCCTTAATTTGGACGGGGATTGCGGGAATTAATAACTGCCGGTTCTGGTTCTGGTTCTCTGCGTTGATGCAGATGCCGCCCAAGATGATTCACATGCAAGTGCATTCTTAGTTGGGGCTTATGCGATTGGTCTTCGTGATGAATGGCTGGGAAGGTGACATTTTATATGGTCGAGGAATGCACTTTTTAGATTTTATATTATTGAATATTAAATTATTTTTTTTGTCAAACCAAATTGGATTTTATTCATTAAGTTTATTAGAGATAAAATTGATGATTTTATTTACTCAAATCCATTTCGTCAGCTCTGTCTAGCACACAAAAAGAAACCTTTTGTATCAATGAACCATCATCGACAGCATCGAATAATATTCCTTAATGCCCTGCACAACACACCATCATCAACCTGCTCTCTTCCCTGGGACCCAGCATATTACCCTAATCACGCACCACGTTGACCCATTCAAGAGGCCAATCTCACATGTGAATCAACCTTTCGGGAACACAGTATTAATCGGTTTTATTGTTGTATCTCATTTAAAAGCAGCGTTTCTTTCGCTCTCTGTGCATTATTCACCTGATGGCCCTGGGCTTATCTTATACCTGGTCAGTTTCAGTACCTGGGATTCTTCTAATAGCCCGGGCCGTTTTGTAGCTCCAAATTGTTCGGTTTCAACGTCCGTCAGAATGTCTAACAATGCTCTCGGGCCACCTTAAAAACTCGCGCGGGAATACATAAAAAATCGATGACTCTTCATTCCAGGGCGCGAGGTGGTTGTGGTGGAACCTGGGCCAATTTCCATGTTCGCTCTCTCTCTCTCTCGGGGTGTCCTCGCACTTCACACCTTCTGCTCCTAGAAGGTGGGGACCGTCGTGGGTGCAAAGTTGGACGATTTTGATTATTTTTAAACCATTTATAGCTTAAAACTATCATGATTTGTGGCCGTTCTAACCAACGAAATGCTGTGGTCCAAACCCAAGTCACCCAACGGTACTCCTACGAGCGAAGTGGTTCCAGCAAGTCTCATTTGTACCGGGCAATATATCCCGGAATGGATGTCCTCCTCCTCCCCCTAAACCTCCCAAATCCCCTCAGCTCATAATCATCAGCGCTTCAAAGCACAATACAAAACATCGAAAACAACAATTGACCGAGGCGTTGCGTTGTCTGGCGTTGGACCCCTTGAAGTCAACCTCTCGACTCGAGCCCGGGGATTGCCCTGCGGAGGAGGAGGAGTAGGTGTTGTGTTGGACGACAGCTCAAAAAGAAAGAGAATGCGGCGGCCCCGGGAAATGGCTTTGAGGGACATGAATAGATCCGACCGGAGTCGGATTCCTTTGATATTTGCCGGCCACCCAGAAGGGAAGAACTGCGAGGGTCTCGTGATGATGACGGAGACAAGCGGTCTGAGCTGGTCGGGAACCGGAGAGTCTCCCACCAATCGGGGACCGAAAGACCGACAAAACGAGGATTCTCCCCCGCTTGATTGTTGTGATTTGTTTGTTTCGGATATGATATGCTTCAGTTTTTGAAATTGGAGCACGTAGCCGCCTGTCCGAGTCGTGCTGGATGTGATTGAGCAGCGAGTGTCGCTTTGGAGGACTTCTTGCTTGTTGTAGTTCTTTTGGACGAGCCAGCAGAGTTGTGAAGCACTAGGTCAGCTCTATAGTTGCAATTAGAACTAATTTAATGCTGTTTGGTTAGAGCTAACGATTGTGGAAACAAGTAAAAGTGTCACACAAAAAACGGGAAAATTACGATGAGAATGAGATGAGAATGAGATGAGAATGAGATGAGAATGAGATGAGAATGAGATGAGAATGAGATGAGAATGAGATGAGAATGAGATGAGAATGAGATGAGAATGAGATGAGAATGAGATGAGAATGAGATGAGAATGAGATGAGAATGAGATGAGAATGAGATGAGAATGAGAATGAGAATGAGATGAGAATGAGATGAGAATGAGATGAGAATGAGATGAGAATGAGATGAGAATGAGATGAGAATGAGATGAGAATGAGATGAGAATGAGATGAGAATGAGATGAGAATGAGATGAGAATGAGATGAGAATGAGATGAGAATGAGATGAGAATGAGATGAGAATTAGAAAAATATACAAAGAAATTAACCTTCAACCACAAATCAAACCCAACTTTCCATATCCTTCGAATTACAAACTAAAACAAAGACTCATTACGGTAATGACCTCATTCTCCCAAGAATTTATCAAGCCCAGCAGGAACTCCCAACAAGTCCAGATCAAGGTCACATCAGGTAATTTTCAAGAACCACGTCCGCAACTTTAATAAATTGTCTCGATTTATCACCCAACTTCTCCGGCTTTGGATTAATTCGTGCTTCAATAAATCCTATAATGCTTCAAACAGGGCAAGGTTCTTCCAAAATCTCCGCCGCGGCCCATTGACGCCGGACTCAGCGAGAGGTCGCTGGGTTGGTGAGTCGCGAACATCTTTTGAGGCTATTCCGACCCCAAATCGGTCATCATCAAAAGTTATCGAAATTATTTCGAGATCATGCTGAGAGATTTGGAGGGGAAGTTCATCAACGCAATCAGAACTATCAGTTTAGGGTAGCTTTTGCTTCAGAATCCTTTTTTACTTTCCTTACAGATGATTCTTAAAGCAAACTTAAATTGCTCGAAAAAATGAGCTGAAAAATAAATCAAATATTGATCTCTTCCGGTGATCAGACGTATCCGCCGATCAGTCGGAACTTTATGAGCTTGAACGAATCAATTGCGGACTATCTGGCCAACATCTGGCAACGCTCTGGTAGGGGTTCCAGCGATGGTTTGCCGTTTGGAATAAAAGTCGTTTGGCATAAAAATTGAACAAAAAATAGACATTATTTATATCGAACTTTTGAGAAATGGTTGTTAAGCAAATATGTTGTCCTTGATATAATGATCAATCTGTAAAAAGTTCAATTGATTTAGGTCTTTAAACCTTCAAGTCATTTGATATAATGATAATTTGATATAATAGCTGTTTGCGATAATATTTATCATTTTTTAGAATGTTTTGGAACGAAAATGATTTTTTAGACAATTTTGCACAATTTTAACCTTTTGTAAGTCCAAATTCTTTATACCAACTGGCTTCCAATCCAAACCTCGCAATCCCTCCGGATGAAAAATGTTCAAAATCAATCCGCTGGCCCGTAGGGAAAAAAAAGTTACGAATGTTCGCGTCCATTTCTGGGCCCTGAACCTAGTTTTTGTGGGGGTTTCGACGCGATTGGCTTTGGAGCCCAGGGGCGGTGCCTTTGCGCCCCGAAACTTTCCTTCCCGTTTTCACACAGGTGAGCCAAATCGCGTTCGATGCGCTCATTTATTATTTCTAATTAGCGCGTTATTTATTAATAATAATTCTATTTTGAATGTTTGCGAGCGCTGGTCGGTTGGCGGCGAAGGCTTCAAAATTGCGATAGCCAAAGCCAGCTGAATATATATAGGAAATCAATGAGTTAATTAAAGCTGCGTGGAGTAAAGTTAGAGGGAACTTGGAGAGGTTGGGGAAGGTTCACTGGGGGCAATGTTGGTTAACGAGTGGCGTCATGAAGATCAACTCAGTCTATGTTGATTAATGCACGCCGTAATTCGGACCACGGGGGGATTAGTGAGTAGAGTTCATTGATAATTTTTTTTTAAGTTCAGCCTGCGGCTATGAGCGGATTGGAAATTTTATGAATCAAACGGAGATGGATTGACGCAAGAAGGTGAGGGTTTTTTTTTGCGTTGGTTGAGAAAACGTTCAATGAAGTTTTAACTTCGGCATTTATTTACTTAACATTTATGTTTTGAGCTCTAAGCTCTAACAGCCAAAACTATGAACCTCTTCAGATATCAATACAATCTATTAATTCTAGATTTTTTCCTCAATTAGCCATCTGAATGACTGTGTAATGGTGCAATTCTTGAATCAAAGTTGTTCAAAATAGTCAGCGAATATGTTTTCAATTTCAAATCCATCCTAAAATCTCCCCTAAAATGCTTGTTGCTCCTGATGTTGCCACCCAGCAAGTACACCCCCTCAACCGAAACCATCAAAATAAAAAACCAAAAACTGGATAAAAGGATAACGAACGAATGGAATAACAATTCTTTTTTCTGCTGCTTCACATAAAAAAATAAACACAACAAAACACCACTTGCCAAATTAGCTACCAAATTCAGAACCTCTTCTAACGATTGAACTGCCTTCCCTTGGAAAAGCAAAGAAAAAAAAAAATGGGGAAGAATCTCATCTCATATACGACCCATGGCAAAGACACCAAGAAGTCGACGAATAAATGAGGCCAATAAGAATAATGCCGGGGTGGATTCGATGCCAAGTAGAGCTCTAGAAACCGTTTGCTAGTTGAACAGGGAGCGAGGAAGAAGCCAGAAACCCGGTGTGGATGATAAAGGGAAAAAATGAATTTAAATGGGAGTTTTATTAAATGGATATTCTGGCTTGGCGTTTTCTTCCATCGTCTATCTTTAAGAAGCAACAAAGTCGAGTGTAGCCCGATGTTCTACAAGTGTTTCATAGCGCTGAGGAAGGGTCATTATTGTTTCGTGTACATTTCGTGCGGCTTTTGTGGGGTTTGCTCCATGCAGCAACCGAACGATCATTAGATGTCGATTAGTCATTTTGAGCTTTTTTTCGGTTTGGTGTTTTGTGATGTTAAGCCTTGGTTTTGATGTTCGGTTAAGGATTGAGTGGTTCAGGTGTGTACGCGTACTGGGGGTGGAGAGGTCAAGCGCGTAGGCTTGATTGATCTAGGTCGTTAGAAGTTTTCGGTGAGCTGAAGTTCTACCCGCAATTTGTGGTCATTTATGGGAGGGCAATATAAAACAATATAATGACCGCGTGCTTTAATGACTTGAAAGTGAAATATTAGGTTAATTAAACGGGGTTTTGAAACGTTTATGATCCGTATGATACGTAACATCAGTTAAAATTATTAATTAAAGATGAAAATAAATAACCAGAAAATGTTTCAGACAACACAAACCATTAAAGAGCTATTCTGACTAAATTTCCTAAAATATAATAACTTCTGTTACCAGCCTATCACACTTCGACATTAAAACAACCTAAATTTAACAAAAGAATCACACTGCATTGATTTTTGACGCTCTATCGATTCATCTTGACAGAACTCGTCTATCTCCAACCCTCGAATTTTGAGAAAATAAATTCCGTGGAGATCGAGTGATGTTCGTGTGTGGTAAAATTTTGCCAAATTTTGTGTCGCGTCGTTCTCAGCTCCCCTGAATCCGATTTTGATTCTTCTGAATGCAGATGAAAGCTAGTGTGCTGAACCTGGGCGAGTTGCCGCTCAAATTTCGAAATATCCATCTGTTTTCGGATGTGGCCAGACTTTTCAACAATATACTTACTTTTACTTTACTTTACTTTTACTGCTCGTACAACCTCCGGGTCATGAGCTGTCTCCAGATGCGTTGCCATCTAACTCGGTCCTGGGCTGCTTCTCTCCAATTCCGCTGCGGAACTCTCACACTTTCCAGATCTTCCTCCACTTGGTTCAACCACCTTGCTCGTTGCGCCCCCCTCCGCCGCGTTCCAACCGGCTCCGAATTGAACACCAACTTCACCGGATTGATAGTCTGGTTCGGTTGGCGCGCATCCAGCGCGTCCGGCATTCTCGCGACGTGTCCGGCCCACCTGATCCGGCCAGCCTTGGCGACCTTCCGAATACTTGGCTTGCCGTAGAGTTGCGCCAGCTCGTGGTTCATCCTTCTCCTCCATACAGTGTTCTCACGCACGCCGCCAAAGATCGTCCTAAGCACTCGCCGTTCGAAAACTTCAAGCGCTTGCAAGTCCTCCTCGAGCATCGTCCACGTCTCGTGCCCGTAGAGAACGACCGGTCTTATCAGCGTTTCGTACATGGTGCACTTTGTACGCCGGGAAAGATGACCAGACCGTAGGGTCTTGTGGAGTCCGTAGTAGGCACGACTACCGGTGATGATGCGCCTCCGAATTTCTCTGCTGCAGTTGTTGTCCGACGTTACCAATGATCCGAGGTACACAAACTCCTCCACGACCTCGAACTCGTCGCCGTCGATCGTCACGCTCGGTCCTATGCGAGCCCTAAGGGACTCGGTTCCTCCTGCCAGCAGATACTTCGTCTTCGCAACATTCACCTTCAATCCAACCTTATCCGCTTCCCGCTTCAATTCGGTGTACCGCTTAGCCACCTCCTCGAACGTCCTGCCGACAATGTCCATGTCGTCGGCATAGCAGATGAACTGGCTGGACCGGTTGATAATCGTGCCCCGCATGTTGAAGCCCGCTCGCCTCATGACACCTTCAAGCCCAATGTTGAAACAGAGGCCGGAGATACCGTCGCCTTGTCGCAGTCCCTTGCGCGATTCGATCGGGTCGGACATCGCTCCCGAAATCTTCACGCTGCACCGTGCACCATCCATCGTTGATTTCACCAGTCTGATCAGCTTCCCGGGAAAGCCGTTCTCGTACATGATCTTCCATAGCTCATCGCGATCGACCGAGTCGTACGCGGCTTTGAAATCGATGAATAGGTGGTGCGTCGGGATCTGGTACTCGCGACACTTTTGGAGGATTTGGCGTAGCAAAAAGATTTGGTCCGTCGTCGATTTCCCCTCCACAAAACCGGCTTGGTACGTCCCAACGAAATCCTTTGCTCGCTCCGACAGACGACAGAAGATGATCTGCGACAGCACTTTGTAGGCCGCGTTGAGAATAGTGATGGCTCGATAGTTCTCACATTCCAACTTGTCCCCCTTCTTGTAGATCGGGCATATTACTCCCTCTTTCCACTCCTCCGGTAGCTGTTCTGTGTCCCAGACCTTGACTATCAGCCGGTGTAGGCAGGCCGCCAGCTTGTCCGGGCCCATCTTGATGAGTTCAGCACCGATACCATCCTTACCCGCTGCCTTGTTGTTCTTCAGCTTCTTGATGGCATCCTTAACTTCCCTCATCGTGGGTGCTGGCTCGTCCCCGCCGTCCACCATACCGCTGACGTCGTTTCCCCCGTCGCCCTGGTACTCCGCCTCTGGGCCGTTCAGGTGCTCGTCGAAGTGCTGCTTCCACCTTTCGATCACCTCGCGCTCGTCCGTCAAGATGCCTCCGTCCTTATCCCGGCACATTTCGGCCCGCGGCATGAAGCCTTTCCGGGATTAACTAAGTTTCTTGTAGAACTTACGCGTTTCGTTGGAGCGATACAGCTGTTCCATGTCCTGGCACTCCAACTCTTCCAGGCGGCGCTTCTTGTCCCGAAAGAGATGGGTTTGCTGTCTTCGCAACTGTTTGTACGACTCCTTGTTCCCACGGGTGTTGTGCAGCAGCCACTTGTCCCGCGCTGCTTTCTTCTCGTCCCAAATCGCCTGACATTCCTCGTCGAACCAGCCGTTCCGTCGAACTCGGTCCACGTACCCGATGGCGCTCGATGCCGCTGCGTTGATGGCTGCTTCCATATGGCTCCAGCAGGCCTCCAGAAGGGCTTCGGCAAGCTCACCCTCGTCAGGCAACGCAGCTTCGAGTTCCCGCGCGTACTGGGTAGCGACCTCATGGTCCTTGAGCCGCTCCAGATTATACCGCTGCGGGCGACGGTACCGGATCTTGTTGACCTCAGACAGGCGTTGGCGCAGCTTAGCCACCATCAGGTAGTGGTCCGAGTCGATGTCCGCGCCACGGTAGGTTCTGACGTCGATTATGTCCGAGAAGTGCCGACCATCGATGAGAACATGGTCGATTTGCGTCTCCGTGTCGTTTGGTGATCTCCAGGTGTACTTGTATAGGGAGGTGTGCTGGAAGAAGGTACTACGTATGGCCATGTTTCGGGAGGTAGCGAAATCGATGAGTCGTAGGCCGTTCTCGTTCGTCTGCTGGTGGGCGCTGAACCTCCCAATAACCGGTCTAAACTCCTCCTCCTGGCCGACTTGAGCGTTTAAGTCGCCGATGACAATCTTGACGTCGTGTTTTGGACACTTCCTGTACTCGCGGTCAAGAAGCTCGTAGAAAGCGTCCTTGTCATCGGCGTCGCTTCCCATGTGCGGGCTGTGCACGTTGATGATGCTCAGGTTGAAGAATCGGCCCTTGATTCTCAACCGGCACATTCTGTCGTTGACTGGCCACCAACCAATCACGCGCTTCGACATTTCGCCCAACACTATAAAAGCTGTCCCCAGCTCGTGTGTATTGCCGCCGCTCCAATACATAGTGTAGTCACCGTACAACCGGTGGTCCTTCCCCGTCCAGCACACCTCCTGTAGCGCCACGACTTCGAGACCGCGGACCCGCAATTCGGGGGGGGTCCTAACTCTATCTGCTGTAAGCCGCCCCTAACCTGGAGAACAGACGCTTACCTCGACGATGGAGCAGGACACCGGTTTCCTTGAGCCGCCTCTAACCTGGGGAACAGACGCTCGAAGGGGGGGGGGGTTACTCGCCTCTATAGGAGCCGCCCCTAACCTGGGAACAGCCGCTCACGGGTAGAAGGCGTCGAAACCCCTATTGTTTTGGGCCGCCCCTAACCTGGGGTACAGCCGCCCAAAAACGGTTGGCGGAGGGGGGGGGGGGGTGCACGTACGATCTGGTTGATTTAATTCACTCCACTTTAGACACCACTTTAGGTTTTACTTTATGGCTGGACGTCATTTTCATGTTCGTAAATATGACGATTCAGCATGAATATTATTCGGAAAAATCGCCAAAAAATCACACTGCATCGATTTTCGACGCTTCGTCGCCAAGTCAACAAGTTGTCAAGTTGAGCTTCGAATACTGGCGTGAGAATGCTGGCGCATATATATTTTGGCTTGACTTATACTCGTTTGTAGTAGCTTGTCTACCGATGTTTCATTTAACATGATATCTTAGCTTTTCGGTTTCTTTTGCTCTGTCCGTTTTTTTATAACTGTCCAATGTTTATGCAAAAACTTGTGTGACATAGGACATTCATCCGGCTACAAACAATGTGTTTCCCGTGTGCTTCTAAAATCGCCTTTAAGTAGGCTTCATTTTATCGTGATTTCATAAGTTTATTTAACAGAGTTCATTGGATTCCAATAGGAGCTTTCTAAGCATCTAAGCCAGGGGTGCCAAACCTTTTGGCCCTACGGGCCAGATCTGATTTTTCTGAAGCAGTGGCGGGCCGGAATTAGTATTTGATAAAAGTTGAAAAAAGTAAACACATTTTTTCAATTTTCTTATGATTGGGTTCTTTTAAAGCAAATACATAAAAGAACTAGTGATGCAAATATGATTCATATACCTTTATTTTAAAAATGAAAACAAAGATAACATTGAAAAATGTGTTTATTCGACTATTTTCAGTATGAATAATTTGATTTCTAAGCTTTTAAACAAAAACTTTATCACTAAAAAGTTGTTCTGGAAAAATACATTAGTTTTGCTTACTTATTTATTTAAAAAAAAAAGAAAAAAGAAAAAAAACTTCAAATTGAAGTAAACACAGTCAAAACTGAAAGAAATAACATTTAGTCTCTTTTTGCAAATTTTAAGACAACAATCCAAGTTTTTCATAAATTTCACAATTTTACGAAATAGATAATTTTGTTTTGCTGCACAATTTTTTCAGTATAAAAATATCAATATGAAAATTATAAGAATTAAATTCAAACATGAAGAATATTCTTATAATATATTAAGATTTGATATCAAGCTTGTTTTTTTTTAATTCAGGCAATAATTTTATTTATTTAATACTTCATGAACAGCCGTAAGGGCCGGTCATAGAAATATTTTGAAAAGCCGTCTCGGGCCGGATGAAATGGCTTCACGGGCCGGACGTTGGGCAGGCCTGATCTAAGCTTTATATCGTTTTCAAAGTTTTCAATGCTCACGACGCCAATGGCTGTCTACCTAAGGTATTGCGATTGAGTGTGTAGTGGTGCGGTTGTAAAAATAGCTATCTCGGACTCTCTCACTTTCGTAGATGCTGAATGGCAAGCTTCCCTGCACTGTGTGGCACACGCGGTTAACTTGTTCCTCGGTTTTGCTTTGCGCCTGCTTTGTTCGGTTTTTGGGCTCGTACCAAAACTAGAAAACCAAAACCGCGGTGTGCGTCGTCACTGGTACATAGGAAGCTTGCCATGCTTGCGTTTGTCATAAACGCTTGTTTGATTAAGAATTTGTACGATTAAAAATATTCTTTTGGTGAAAATTGCGTTTTCAATTTCTTCAACACGATGTTATGAATTGAAAGAAGTTATATTCTTTAGTAAGAAAGGCTCTATCTCACCCCTGGTGGGATTAAATCGGTTTTTATGCGTATGCTTTTGCTTATGTATTTAAACATATTTGAGTCCTCCATCGTGTTCCTGGGAAAAGTTGACATGAGTTCGACAATTTTGATATTTTTTTTAAGATATCAGAGCCGATAAGGCGAAAAATTAGGGTGGTATAATTTAAAGAGAATGTGGTACGATTTGAGTAAAAATGTGGATTTTTGATTATGTCGGTGATATCAAAAGCTTCATCAAATTTGCCGGAATAGTTACGTTTATGCTACCAACAGTTTCACAAAAATTGTGAATTTTGTGCTCACAGATAATTTTTAAATTTTGGGTTTATATATTTTTAAATATTTTCTAGAATTCGACGTCGTCGTGCTATCTTGTCACACCCGCCATATTGACGTTCCTAGAAAAACGCGTTTTAATGTTTGACCTTGAATAAACAAAAACGAGAGCACGCAATGTAAACAATAACAAACACGTTTTGTTTGGCTGACGATTCTGTGCATTGTCCCGAAGTTTGGTTGAAGTTGGTTGCTGGAGTCCCGAGTTATAATTACAAATGTTTACGGTAGTCTTGCTTGAACGTGCGTCAAACGCATCCTGACCTGAAATCCCTGTGGCCTTTTGTCGCACTTACATCAATTTTCAGGGAGTGACAAGATAGCGCGACAAGATTGGAACTACTTTTATATGAAAAGTGACAAAAAATGTCGGAGCTTTTTTGGTTTTCATTGAATATCTTAGAATTGAAATCGAATTTTGGGGATCTGTGAAGGTCAAAAGATGTGGCATTGTGAGATGCAAAAAATGGCGTTCTTAACTAAATTTGGCCCAAAATGCACGTACGAGAAGTTAGCACAACGGCGACGAATTATTCATTTTTAGCAATTTTTTAGTAGCAACAAAACCGGAGGCATACCATAACCATTGTAATACATTTAGCTTGAACATGTCTTAAGATTAAAATAAAAAATATATATCAATCTCAAAATCGATTTTGCTCATTTTTAAAGCATTCTTGTAAGACAAGATTTTATTAAAGAGAAGAATAAATTTTTTGAAGAAAAGACAAAACAAAACAAATATTTTTATATCAAATACACAATTTTAAATATTTTTTTTTTCAAGTGATCTCAGCATTTTTTCTTGCAACCACACCATACTACAGAACTAGTTACACAAAGGTCGGCAGCCAATTTAAACGCCAAACCCTTCCCGCCACAGTTGTCCTTTGAACCTCTTACGATACGCAAATAAATCCCACCGTCCTTTTATCACTGCCCCGGCAAGGTACTACCAGCAGACTGCAAATGAGCTATACAGAAAAAAAGAAAAAAAAAATCGCTAATAAAAATTACAAAAGCGTCATTTTTCCGGCCCGCTCATTTCTTTTCAACCACCGCCGCGCCGTCGTCGGCTTCGGACCTCTCAAAGAATTACAACGACTTTAGCGACTTCTTCGACCCGTCCCCCTCCTTCCTCACCCGGGTAGTAGGTACAGTACATCTTCGGACGTTCATGAAGCCCCATCATGCGCGCACCCAGCCAAACTAATAACAATAATCGACTTTGTCGGCGCTTTTAGGCATTTATTTTTACGTTTGCGCCGCCGCTGCCACCCCCACCACCCCGAAGTGGACTTCGCTGACACCTCTGGTCGCGGTCCACTCGTCCTCCACGGGCGTATTTATGGCGATTATGACCTATTGGTCGTATCTCATCGGCTTGTTCTTTGAGAGCTGTAGACGGGCTTCGATCGACACCACCAGTGCGCGGAGCTTGGTGAGATATTGAGTTTCGGAGAGAGGTTAGGGTGTCCTTAACGCAAACATTGATCGAATTTCGTACCACTTTGATGTTTTGAACTGAGTAACCCTAACGCAACCATCGTCGTCATGATGTCTCGCAAGGCGCGGTTCAAGTCACCGGTAGAAGACGTCTTCTTCAGTCTCATGAGAAAACCATTCCAATGTGTTGGTGATCTTCAAGGTTTGTGTAAGTATGCTCTCGAGAAAACCAAGTTGAACGTGATGAAATTGACTCACATTTCCGCCCTGGCGCGGTCAAACAGTTAGCGAACTTTATGAGTCCAAAGGTTATGTGAAATTCCGAAATCGGAAGGTTCGTCACTTGTGGGCGTTAAAGTTTTTCACACACAATTCATCGAGTTTTTGGGACCGCTGGGCAGTTCATAAAAGCCACTCAATATCTGAGGTGCCGCCACCCTGTTCGAATGGTGGTTTTCTTTCTTTTTATATCGGGTCGAGAGTTACAAAAGGGAAGGTAAGTGCGGCTATGGTGGAGGCAACGGCGGCTACACAGGTGACATATGACCTAGGCAATTCCACGCTCTTCAGCGGGTGGAGGTGATGATCAATCACTGCCGCGGCAATGTGTTTATGGAAAGATATCGATTTATATCATTGAAGGCATTGTCCAGCGATTTTCCGAGAGAAGGTGTTAATTTTTATCATCTAAAAATATTTTGTATTACCATCATCAAGGGTGACGATTGGTTTGGCGGTTAGATTGGGTCATATAGATTTCATCATTTTTGTATGACTCAATCTCACTGTACAGACACAGTGTCACCCCTGATGACGTTATTCCAGGTTGTTAAAATCTTCTGAAGGCTACAGAAGGTTTCATTCCCAGTCGGCCATTTGTCAGGCATGTATGCACGGCGAGACTGAATCATTTTTTTATAAATCGAGATATCCAATCGGAGGTTAAAATGTAAAACTTGTGTTTTACCAGCCTGAATCAGATTTGCGATTCCTTTCCGTAGGGTCGTAGAATTTTCGCGTCCGCCGTCGGTGTGTTTTTCGTTTTTTTGGCGTGCGTGTGTGCGTGTGAAGGTGCGGCTGGCTTTGGCTGACTTTGGCAGTTGAGCCAGTCAGATTTGCGATTCCTTTCCGTAGGGTCGTAAGAATTTTCGCGTCCGCCGTCGGTGTGTTTTTCGTTTTTCTCGCGTGCGTGTGAAGTCATACCATTTCAGCTCGATACACATCGAAACTCGTCGTTCGCACCGTTAATCAGTACCTCACTGAACATCAATCATTTAAAACTCGTAAAATCATCTCAAGTTAAAAGTTACATTGTTTAATCCTTCATTCTTTAATTACAAATGATTTTTGTTCTATCTTTCCACAGCCGGCTGTCTAAGACTAGACCATTTCATTTAAAATTTAACAACCGATAAACGGGAAATGTCTCATCCGCAGCATCCGATTGTTTGCCTTGAGAATAATATATAACATCTTTTAACAAACACTATGATTTTGGGTCGCATCATCATCTTCTATGATGAATCCTGACCAAACACCCTATCCTACTAACAAGTTTTCAGGTTCCTGGCGCTCGTGGGGTGTAAGCACAGAGTAAATCAGCTGCCCTAGTAGCAACCTGCGCTAACTAACATTCCCGTCCCTTAAAATCGAGGTCTACAAACTGACATGGCGGGCGCCGTTGGTGGCCAATGACTGTTACCTATTCGCAACTGATCTAGCTTTAGCAATCATGGTGTTTTATCTTTTCAGCGCATTCATACATGCTGTTGATAAGGGAAACACCACTAGATCGTCGAAGCATATAATCAGTAGTGCTGAAAGGATATTACGGTTCTGTTCAGCAACGGAGGGGCAACCATGGGTGATCTCTCATGCTCATGCTCATGCTCATGCTCATGTTTTACCAGCCTGAATCAGAATCAATAACTTAATAGATTCTAACTTGAATTTTTGTGCGGATTTTTATCTGACCTTGCCTTTTGTATGGATCGATCTTTAAAAAATATCTGTCACAACAGATTTGTAGAGAAAGTTTAAAACTCTTTTAAAAGTTTATAAACTGTATTAATTGTCAAAAGACATTCACGATATTCACTATCCTGAGAACTTCAGGTGACTTTGATGCTCTGGGAAAACGAATGTCGTTCAAAAATCCACCGATTGTATTAAAATTGAAACATCCTTTGACAATCAACCCGGATTTACATACTTCAAACAAGGTTTTAAAGGTTAAAAAATTCCCTGCTACATATTTTTTAAGATTGATCAATCGATAATTCCAGGTCAGTTGAAATTGAGTTGTTTCCACCGATAGAATATTATTATTCAAACAAATCATGATTAAGGTTAGTTAAACACAATTTTTACAAGTAAATTTTCGATGGGGTATCTCAGTTCAAAATAATTTCCACCAGCCAAGCCATGCTTTCTTAGAAAAAAAACATTAAAAGCTTGATTCAGATCAAAAAATGGCTGTCTTGACCAATTTTTCATTTCATTCTAGAACTTTTTTTTCCAAAATCGTCAACATTTTTGTTAGATTTCACTTTATTTTTTTTCAAAATCGACCTTATTGTTTCCACAATCCAAAAAAAATGCGGACTATTTTGAAAAGATTTAAATTTTTATTAATTAAAATACATTTAAAAAACATAGAAATACCGGATTTGTTTACAGGCACCATTAAATCCTAAGGAGGAAATTTGCAAATGATTCTTTTGTACTTAGAAACTTTAAACACTAAAAATTGAATTTCGCATATTTTCAAAGCCAAGTTAAATAAAAAAAAACTAATTCTATTTTTTTAAAGAAAAATAAAAAAAGCCTAAATAATTTAAAAAAAATATAAGAAAAATAATGAACATGTTTTTTTCGAATTCTGAACCAAATATTTTTTTATGTGCTTGAAAGTTAACAAAAAACGTAAAAAAAAGAATTTGCGATTCAGAACTTTTTGAATAGTTTACTCTAGATTGAAGATAATTTTACAAAAAATGCGATAAAATTGGTAGTGACCCTGTTTTGCATTGGAAATAAATGCATATTACAATAATCTAATTGAGTATTTGTCCAAATTGATCGTATTTTTTTTCATTAATCAGATTTTACAGACAAATTTCACTTGTACAAAAACTCTTATATTTAAACATTAATTTTGTAAATTTATCCATATATTTTTGAATACCTAAGCAAAAACGTTGTTATGGTTTCGTTTGAGCAACCTGCCAAAAATATATGGAATTTCGGAATTTTTGTTCTCGTGGATCAAACTTACTTTTTGCCCAGGTATTTAAAAACGTAGGTTTTAAAGAAAACCTAGATGTTTGGGTATCAAAAGATCGGAAATTGTAAGCCCTTTCCGATGCCACATAGGTTGACTTGTGAATCGTGGACCGGTTCGGATGCCGGCGGATTTTCCTACGACGTAATTCCGGGTTGGTACGAAATTCCAACGAAAAATCTATTCTATCGATACAAATACCCCCAAAACGGTGTTATACCCACTCCAACATGTTTAATCAGCAATTCTATTGTAATATATTGACATTAAATTGAATTAAAAGTTTGCAAAATTAAGTTTAGATAAGTTTTGTATAGAATTACACAATTTTATATAAACTTTTATACTAAGTAGTTAGTAAACTTTATATTCAATCCAAATATTTTTTAATCAGTCAAGGATGCCTATTTGGAGTTGGGAGACTGGATTTATGGTGATTTGTCAACAAATAATATTATTTATGTTAATTTTTCGAAACTTTTTTTGCACCTTGTTTATTTTCGTAATAGTATTTGTTATATAACTTTTTTATAGAAATCATCGTTTCATGAGCTTTTTGTAGCAAAATGTTTGGCATGAGTTTCTGAACAAAAGGTTTTACTAGGTTCCTGTCAAACTTTAATTTTTTTACATGTTTCATCCCAAAATGTGCATAGTGCCCAAGGGGTGTAAATACTTTTTTTACATACTGTATAAAAGATTAATTTTGACGCTCTGAGGAACAAAACACATAACAGATGTGTTTAAGCTTAGGAAAATGTTAAGTTTATTTTTAAAATTTATAGAAACAATAATCCGAGTCGCGGCTAAGAACAAAAATGATTTTTAAAATGAAAAACTTTTTTTTAAATCACGCTATATTATCTTAGCTGGAACAACATTTGAAAAGGGCGCATACGCATTTTGACACCAACAACTATTTTGTAAATTTCGAACAAAGGTATTTAATAAAACCCGAAGTGAAAGGCTAGCGATTGTTTTACACTTCGAATTTTGTGAAAAAGTTACCTGTTAGCTAGGAATTTGCATAATAGTTCCAGTTGTCAAAATGCTTATCCGCCCATTTGTCTTTTTTCTCCAGATAGGATGGTTTCGAACACCATGTTTCAAAATATCTGAATTTGTTTGAAGTTTCTCACAAAAGTATATTTTTACCTTACACAAAACTGAAATATTTTTTTGAATAGATCACATTTTTTGAAAAATATTGAAAAAATGGTTGAAAGTACGTTTGAATACAGTTTAACCTGGATCTCGAAAAAAACAAAATTGTTTAAAATTTTATTTCATTAAATTCAGTACTTATTCCTTCAAATGTGCAGTAGAAGACACTTTAATTTTTTTTGCCAATTTTTCACTTTACATTTTGGTTCTTGTATATTAGGGTGCTCAAAATATGGGATCATTTTGCAAAACATCGCTCCACAAACTAGCTTTTGTTTCTTTAGCTATTTTAGGACTCTTGACAAAATATGAGCCAATTCGGTCAACATAGATACTCAAAGATTAGGTTTGTATGGGAAAATCCGAAAAATGTATAAAAACCCCATTTTCTTACGATTTTGTATGCTGAGTGCGCTACTTCTATCCAAATATTCACAAAAGTGAAATTCTCAAAGAAAATTTAATGCTTTACAACTTTGTCGAACATACTAAAGCTGTAAAACTCGATCCTGAAAAGTTGTAAGTGATTTAAAAAAAAAACATTCAAATCAATAGTTTCTTTTTTCAGAAAAAAGTGCCCATCAGCATAATTTTAACGAGTTCTTCCAATATCATTTATAGGGAAAGTGGGGCAAGTGTAACAAGCTAAGGAAATGCTCGTAATAACCCATTAAAAAGTTAAAAAATCCGTCGGATTTTATTATAATCATCTTATTCTAGGTTTTGACAAAGACTTTGTTAAAACAACTTTTTGAAAAATCCTGTTTTTAAATGTAAAAAATTGATTTTAAAATTTTTGATTTTCCGTACGTTCTACTCAACTAGTGGGGAAAGACGAACAATCCGTTGGGGCAAGAGGAGCAATGCATGAAGAAACATGTTAATTTGCTAACAAATGAACTGTTATCACTTAGATACATCAGATTAGAATGTATTTGAAAGGTTCCTCCATTTTTAGATTAAATAATAATATTTTACTAAAAAAAATTATCAACTTTACGAAAAAAAAATATTACCTAGATGATAAATAGTTAATTTTCATAACATCGCTATATTTTATATGGACATTTTTTTTTTAAATTGTTTATCAGTTTTTAAGTAGTTTCATGTATTTATTTCCCAATAAAATATGTTGTTGCAGCAATTCGTATTTTTTTCCATACTAACAATCGATATGGTACACTTGCCCCACCTGAACAAGATTTTTTAAAAGTTCTCAACAAAAATAACCAAAAGTTAAATCATACTTTGTAATAGGTGCATGTCATTGGTAGGGACACTACTGATCTAGGAAAAACAGCATTTTGAAAAAATGAGCCTTAAAACGAACCCTTAGCCTGTTTTTGTACTTTCCAAATATTATAAGAAAACAAAGGTTTTGAAAAAACTTCATTAAATCTTAAGCCCCATGGCGTTTACGTCGTTTTGGCGGATTGGTGGTAGTAGAATCAGTTAATTGCATTGCTAGCAACAATTCCTCATATGGTCGTCTTGCCCCACCTTCCCCTACTCAGATAGTACGCCCGGGTATAAGTTTGCTAAGTTATATCATAATCAATTTTTTTCTGGCATGTGTTGAGGAAAGTAACATACCTCTCAAATCTCAAATAATTTCACATATCGATGCCTCTGTGCTCTCGTATTCTATTTAGATATGAAATCCATCTACATCCAACTGGCAGTCGCATGATTGTGATGCATGGCGGCATGAAAGTATATCAGAATCTGCATGAAATCTGTCCTCATGCATTTTTTGCGATATAGGAGTATGACATTTTTGCCCGTTACCGACATTTATCGACATTACCGACGGCTTTTTGATTGTATTTCACAAAAAAAAAAACACTTAGCAGAACGAGGATAGAACCACCAACTTCTTTGTTATTGATCCGACACGCTACCACCGCGCCATGGACGCTTGATGAAAAGTGAGTGAAAGAGCACCAAGATATGCTTCTCTTTGGAGTGTTGCTCGGGGACGGGCCAGCTTTATATGTGTTGGTGAGAACTGCAGATCGCTGAAATTTTTACACGCGGGCAAAAATGATCTACGGGCTTGCTGCAAAAAATGTTATAAAATATGACATTTTCTGCAGCAAATCAAATGTTGCAGATTTTGAGATATATTTTTCCTTTGGGTGTAGCTTAGTACAAGAGAGCTCAACGTTATCGATATGGCAAAACAACGCAATATTTCAAAAGAATTGAATTGTAATTAATTTGAAGAAGCAATATATTTAATACACTTTGTAGCGGCTTTGGTGTTTGATTTTTTCCTTCAAATAATAATTAACATTGTTTGCCTCTCACCCAGTCGGCTTGGGTTCGATCCTAGACAATCCCGGTGGTATTTTTCGAGACAAGATTTGTCTGAACACGCCTTCCGTCGTATGGGGAAGTAAATGTTGGCCCCGATCTAACCTAAAGGGTCAGGTCGATAGCTCAGTCCAGGTGTAGGAGTCGTCTCCCTGGGTCCTGCCTTGGTGGAGTCGCTGGTAGGCAGTTGGACACACAATCCAAAGGTCATCGGTTCGAATCCCGGGGTAGATGGAAGCTAAGGTGTAAAAAGAGGTTTGCAATTGCCTCAACAATCAAGCCTTCGGACACTTAGTTTTGAGTACACAGAAAAAAAAATCATGGTAATATTACATCTGGGAAGGGGTACATCTTTAATGTCATAAAAAAGGAGTAATTTTACCTCTGGAAATGTGTAATTTTACCACTTTTCTGGTGTAATGTCACTTTTTCAGTCTAAATTGAGGTAAAATTACATCATTTAAGAGGTAATATTCAACCTTCCAAAATTACAGCTTCCAAATTTACATTATTTTTTCTGTGTAGGAATCTCGCAATCGAGAACGCCAAGGCAATGCTGTAGAGCGAATAATTTGATTTGATTTTGTTTTTTGACAATCTTACAAAAAAAAAAAAAAAAAGCATCGTCTTCTTTCGATTGTTATAAACAACTGTTTATTGTTTACTTGTCACCTTTCGTAACAACCTGTGTCCTCAAAACTGCGCAGTTCCACTCCAGCAGATCCGTCCAAGGTCTCAACTACTGAACCATATCAAATGCATTGCTGAAACAATACTTTGCAGAGCAGGTGAAAATCTACCGTATTGACGTATCAGCCAACCTTTGTACGGATTTTTCTGCTGCTGTCTGGCCTCTCCATTGGAGCCACAAATCCATCTTAATTGAGTTGTTCTCGAAAAAGCCCAAAAAGCAGCAGTCACAGTTTGAAAAAATGCAACCGAATTTCACACTGCTGACCTTCAGACGGAATTTTGAGTACGAAACGAACTAAACAAGAAAAAAATCACGCCAAACTCATTGTCATTGCCTCGCTCGGTCAGACGCCGAATCCGTAATGGGTTTCAACGAATTTCACGGATTGCTTCCCCTGTGGACAGAGCGCAGCAAACTCTGGCCAGCCAGCAGCACTGGAACAAGTGTCCAAGTGTGATTTTAATATCGAACCTGACCTTCCACCGTACGGCCAGAAAAACGCTCTATGAGCTTTATGGAACGGCTTGGAGTTCTGCGAAGACCTTCTACTTCTCTACCGTCGTTTTTTTCTCTCGAGGTCTCGAAAAAGTCATTTTCGAAAAATCTCACTCTAATCCCGAGCGAGCACCCACACACACACAGAACTAGAACCAATTTAGCCGATTTCTCGGTTCGACCAACAAGTCAAATTGCGCCCCCGTTGACTCTGTTTATGAGTTTATTTGTTTATTATCGAACACATCGCCTGCCTGCTAGGGCTAGGGCCCAGGGCAAGGCAGGTCGAAGGATATATCCTGGAGTCCTGGATAACCTTTCCACATACTACTTAGGCAAGTCTCTGTTGAATCAGCAACTCAAAGTTTGTTTAAATTTTTTTTAAGTTCTGTTTCATAATAAGTCGTTTTTATTGAATCTTGTTTACTAAGACTCAAATATTCTTGAGATTCGTTAGAATCCAAAACGTTACTAAATTCTGACTTTCCAGAGAATCGCCCACCAATCGTCCCCGAAATCTCGAGCGATAGTGTCAAACTTGCCAGTTTACAAAATATTGTACGACGCTGGCCCGGCTTAGCCCCGGCTAAGGATGGCCAAAATAGAGAAATTTGCCAAACACAGGACTCGCAAGAAGTTCTCGGCAAAGAGGTAGCCCAAGCGATCCAAACCGACAACGATGAAGAGATTAAGCCTGGGGCAAGGACACTCTCGGAGGAGGCGAAAATCCGTGAAATCCTGAGGCTGTGCTTCTGCTGCTGCCGGCGAGGTGGAAGGAAGCCAGGCAGGTAGGACTCTCGGGCGAACTGGCTAAAACAAACACTGCAAATTGGATTATGAAAGTTGTACGCCGGGGGCTTATCGCTGCAAAATTTTGCGGGCTTCAATCTCGTCCATGAGCGATGCTTAAAGGGTTTGGCCGCAAACGTGTGTGTGGGGGCGGATTAATTGAAGCGGGTAGAACAAGTGATGACCTCCGGGGTGAATGAGTGTGTTGCCTTTTTCGGAAAGGGGGTTGTAAATGTTATTGTTTTGGGAGGGGATTTGGAAACTCCTGGAAATTGAAAGCGACGTGGTTTTAAGCTCTATCTAGCTGGGGGCACATTATTTGTTTTGACAAACTTTTTCATCTAATTCCTTGAAAAAGCCATTAAATCACCATCATATTTGTAGCCATTTTCCCAATCCCGATTTTTTTTTTTTTTTTTTTTTTAAGATTAAGAAATACAGTAGTTGTTCGGTAACTGGGCGTTGTTTAACTGGGCTGCTTTTTAACTGGGCGCTCGATAACTGGGCCGTAGCCCAGTTAAAAAGCAGACAAACGTCAAAAAACCAAAACAAATCGAAATCACCGAGGGGTTAATGGATGCAAAAATCATGGTCAACAATTAACAAACTTTTTTCTAACTTTTATGTTATTTTAAGTCACAATTAAAGAAATATGAAAAGTAATCATTGTTAATAAATTTTAGTTATTTTTATTTTTATATTTCATCAAATAAATATTATGCATCGGTAGTCCCCTCGTTATTTTTCGTTCAGCCCAGTTAGCGAACAGCATTCGATGACTGGGCTACGTTCTCAGCCCAGTTACCGAACAACTACTGTATATGATTTTTTAATGAACCAGAGAGAATTGTGTTATTTTTATCGATATTTTGAGAACAAGAGAAGAGACATGCTCTTTAGATTTTTTTCTAATGAGTTTAAAAAGTATGTAGTTTATGCAACAAGTTGTAAAAAGAAGTTTTTTTAGCACGAGTCCTACACAAAACGATGAGTGCTGAAAACATCAAGTTTTGCAACGAGTTGCTTACAACATGTTTTGCAATTCGGAACAACTCTCTTTGATTATTATCTTATGTAAACATGTGTTAAATTCACCGTTTATAATAAAAAATATGGTGGGTCTCGTGGCGCAGGGGTAGCGGCTTCGGCTGCCGATCCCGATGATGCTATGAGACGCGGGTTCGATTCCCGCCTTATCCACTGAGCTTCTATCGGATGGTGAAGTAAAACGTCGGTCCCGGTTTCTCCTGTCTCGTCAGAGGCGCTGGAGCAGAAATCCCACGTTAGAGGAAGGCCATGCCCCGGGGGGCGTAGTGCCAATAGTTTCGTTTTTTCAATAAAAAATATGAAAAAGTATTACTAGAGCTGAAAAATATATCATTTCGAAACTAATGCTGAAAATTTTTATTATTCAGCACCCATTTCAATGCTTCAAAGTAGAAATTGTCAGCACTGATATTAAAAGGTATAAATTTTCCATTCTGATATTTTTTGTAGCGTCTTTCAAGAATGACAGGAAAAGTATGTAATTTCACCACTCAGCATGAGTAGTACATTTATCCGACGAGTGCTGAATTCCACAAATTCCATCTATTTCTCAATTTAAAAAAAAAAACACAAATATCACTTAAGCGGTCATAACATAAGACAGGGTTGACTCATTGGAAAGACTCATTACCTAACCAAAGATGGGTCGTATGATGGATCCGGACATCGTTTACATACAGATAAGTGAGATCCGGCTACAAAAAAGTACATAAATATCACAGAAGTGGTCATAACTTGAGACAGGGTTGGCAGATCATCAACGTTTTAGACTTGTTTGAAAAGGCTTTCGATCACCTATCCAGCGATGGTTTGGATGATAGATCCGGACATTGTTTTCATATAGATAAGTGAGATCCGGCATCAAAATTCCAGCACCCGTTTCGCAACTCTGACACTTTTTTAACTACTTATCGGATCTTGGGTCTCGTGGCGCAGGGGTAGCGGCTTCGGCTGCCGATCCCGATGATGCTATGAGACGCGGGTTCGATTCCCGCCTTATCCACTGAGCTTCTATCGGATGGTGAAGTAAAACGTCGGTCCCGGTTTCTCCTGTCTCGTCAGAGGCGCTGGAGCAGAAATCCCACGTTAGAGGAAGGCCATGCCCCGGGGGGCGTAGTGCCAATAGTTTCGTTTCGTTTTCGGATCTTCAAACAATTCAACAGCGCAGTATGGGGCACCAAACCGGATCGAATGCAAATTGTTTGACTCAAATCGGATCAGCCAGTGCCGAGAAAACTTGGCAAGAATTTTTAGCACCAAGGGGAATACGCACACACATACACACATTTGTTCAGTTTTCGATTCTGAGTCGATAGGTATACATGAATATAGGTCTACGAGCTGTTTTTCAAAAGTTCATTTTTCGAGCAGGATTATAGCCTTACCTCAGTGAGGAAGGCAAAAATATTACACCAATTTCCAAATTTATTTCTCTAGAATCTCTTGTACTTATTTAGGCTGTAAATTTTTCATAGAAATTTTTGAAAATTTCATAAAACACTTATTCAATTTGAATCACATTGATAAAATATTGTAGTTCATTTAAAATGCAAAGCAAAAAAAGAACAAAATGATCAAGTTTTAATTTCTTTTAAGCTATTTTAAAACAGTTGTTCTTGTTTTAATTGAAGTGTAGATTATCAACAATTAATATTACTGAGCTAATTCTATGATTTTTAGTTTTCAAAACATAACAAATATAATAAAAACATAGATTTTATGACTTTTTAAAAAATTTCCCGGGATCCCGGGAAATTCAAAACCCGGGAAAATTGGACGCCCTATTTCTATGTTTAGCTGACTCCTATTCCGGCATCAGCTAATTAAATTTTGCCGACTTCGAATCCAACTTTCACTAAAGACAAGACTCCACCGACTCTGGATCCGACTCTACATCTGGCAGATGCTAGGAAAAAATATCTGTAATCCTAAAAAATTACAAACCAGCGATAGTTATATCTAACTTACTAAGTCCGCGCCCCAAACCACAAGGCCAATTCACCGCTGTGAAAACTAGACTAGATCAAAGTCAATGAACCTCTATGTGTTCCGTACATTGTATACTGTATTTACTGCATATACGGTTCATAGAGGTACATCGGCTTTGATCGACAAGTTTACACAGCGGCGAGTTGGCCGTGCGGGTTTGGGCGCGGACTTAGTAAGCCAGATATAACTGTCGCCGGTTTGAGATTTTTTGACATAGGACTATGTCTTTACTTACTATATTGGGGGGCCAGTTCAGAAATTCGATCCAAAGCGTCACTTTTAAGCGTTAAAAAAGGGGACATTTTGAACGCTTATATCTTTTTTCCCTGTGAATCAATCCAGATGGTTGGACCACCAATCGAAAGAGGAAGACTTCAGCTATTGTTTAACTACATAGATAGTCTGACTAAACATAGTTAAAGCACTTAAAACATGCAATCAAAATGAGTAATTTTTCAGTACAAATCGGACAGATGACCAATCAGAGCGAGCGTATGCATTCGAGACCGCGCCCCTTTTGTGCCGTTCTCCGGCTGTGCCGCTATTTAAGCAGAAAATTTCGCAAAAGCAAGTCACTTTGGAACGAGCACTCGAACTGTGCACGTCGGGCCGGCGCGGAGCAGCAGCAGCAGCTGCCAATAGAAGAAGAGGACCAGCAACCAGAAGGAAGAACACCCGGCAGCAGAAGGAGGAAATTCGAGCGAAGCGGACGGCGTGGAAGTCGCTATGATGCGGCGGTTCTCATGAAAAATGGTCAATTCGACAGTTGTGGCCAAAACCAGGAGTGGCCGATGCCCTCAAAGAAGGTTCCCCCGGGGCCTGGGGGGACATTTACAGAAACATACGAGTTGTGGCAATATGGGTATCAAAATTCATGGTTTTTGATACTGAACATAATAATGGCCATTTTGACAGTAGTGGCCACAACCTGGAGTGGCCGGTGCCCTCAAAGAAGGTTCCCCCGGGGCCTGGGGGGACATTTAAAGAAACATACGAGTTGTGGCAATATGGGTATCAAAATTCATGGTTTTTTATACTGAACATAATAATGGCCATTTCGACAGTAGTGGCCACAACCTGGAGTGGCCGGTGCCCTCAAAGAAGGTTCCCCCGGGGCCTGGGGGACATTTACAGAAACATACGAGTTGTGGCAATATGGGTATCAAAATTCATGGTTTTTGATACTGAACATAATAATGGCCATTTTGACAGTAGTGGCCACAACCTGGAGTGGCCGGTGCCCTCAAAGAAGGTTCCCCCGGGGCCTGGGGGGACATTTAAAGAAACATACGAGTTGTGGCAATATGGGTATCAAAATTCATGGTTTTTTATACTGAACATAATAATGGCCATTTCGACAGTAGTGGCCACAACCTGGAGTGGCCGGTGCCCTCAAAGAAGGTTCCCCCGGGGCCTGGGGGGACATTTACAGAAACATACGAGTTGTGGCAATATGGGTATCAAAATTCATGGTTTTTTACACTGAACATAATAATGGCCATTTCGACAGTAGTGGCCACAACCTGGAGTGGCCGGTGCCCTCAAAGAAGGTTCCCCCGGGGCCTGGGGGGACATTTACAGAAACATACGAGTTGTGGCAATATGGGTATCAAAATTCATGGTTTTTGATACTGAACATAATAATGGCCATTTTGACAGTAGTGGCCACAACCTGGAGTGGCCGGTGCCCTCAAAGAAGGTTCCCCCGGGGCCTGGGGGGACATTTAAAGAAACATACGAGTTGTGGCAATATGGGTATCAAAATTCATGGTTTTTTATACTGAACATAATAATGGCCATTTCGACAGTAGTGGCCACAACCTGGAGTGGCCGGTGCCCTCAAAGAAGGTTCCCCCGGGGCCTGGGGGGACATTTACAGAAACATACGAGTTGTGGCAATATGGGTATCAAAATTCATGGTTTTTGATACTGAACATAATAATGGCCATTTCGACAGTAGTGGCCACAACCTAAAGTGGCCGGTGCCCTCAAAGAAGGTTCCTCCGGGGCCTGGGGGGACATTTACAGAAACATACGAGTTGTGGCAATATGGGTATCAAAATTCATGGTTTTTGATACTGAACATAATAATGGCCATTTTGACAGTAGTGGCCACAACCTGGAGTGGCCGGTGCCCTCAAAGAAGGTTCCCCCGGGGCCTGGGGGGACATTTACAGAAACATACGAGTTGTGGCAATATGGGTATCAAAATTCATGGTTTTTGATACTGAACATAATAATGGCCATTTTGACAGTAGTGGCCACAACCTGGAGTGGCCGGTGCCCTCAAAGAAGGTTCCCCCGGGGCCTGGGGGGACATTTACAGAAACATACGAGTTGTGGCAATATGGGTATCAAAATTCATGGTTTTTTATACTGAACATAATAATGGCCATTTCGACAGTAGTGGCCACAACCTGGAGTGGCCGGTGCCCTCATAGAAGGTTCACCTTGGGAGAACATTTATGACAATTTTGCCGACAAATCTATGAAACAAAATAAAATAATCTTATTTCAGATTTCACTAGCAATCCAAAAACACATTCAAATTGTTTGGTCCTATGTCTTTCGGTTATGTCTCTGACATACCATCTTGAACTTTTTTTAGGATTACAGATATTTTTTCCTAGCGTCTGCCAGATGTAAATTTACACATTATTAGAGGTAAAATTAAAGCTTTTTTCTGACATAAAAGATGTACCCCTTTTTAGATGTAATTTTACCATGTTTTTTTTACTGTGTAATGATCCTTAACTGGACGAAATTGACAATTTTAGGCTGAAATTCATAAAAAAAATCGTGATTTAATAGACACCTCAAAACAAAACTATATTTTAATGAACTATTGAAATAAACTATTTTGATAATAACGCACAAAAACATTGTGTGATCCAGCCCAATACATGTTTTAAAAATATAAATCATATGAAAAGTCTTACCGGATGAATAACAATTGAAAAAAAATTGAAATTCCTATAAATGTAACCCAGGTTTACGAAACACACAAAGATATGTAAATTTACATATTTTTCATCTTCTTATTCAAAGTTGGTTTGCTTTGTGCAGAGATGGATGCAATTATCTAATAAGTTTGAGCAAAATGTAATATGGAAAACATATAATTTTAACAAATATTCCTCAACCATATTGGGAAAATATTGTATTTTATTCATAAGTGAGTGAACAAAGAACTCAAAAATATCGCTGAAACTTGTGAATCATTTAAATAAATTATGTAAATGACTTTGATATTTTTTAAAGATTTTCGAATGCAAAGAGTGTTAGTTTATTGTATCAAATTTAATAATGCTATTTTAACCTAAAATTTTTTTCACTATTAAAACCAGCATAATAAATTACCTTGTAAGACCTATAGTTTATTGCTTCTCAAACCACATTCGGAAGCCCAATCCATGTCAAAATGAGCATCAAACTGGAAGACTGACTTGCAAACCACCTTTTTCGAAACAACTGCAATAATTTCATTATCATACCCAATAATTAAGCAGTCGCGCGCTCGGTTGCTTTCTGGAATGGACCCTCACCATCATCCTCACTTCAAACAGCACACAGTTTTCCCTCCAAGTCACGTTCCTCCACTAATAAAATCATAACCTGCCAGCAACCCCATATTGTCGTCATGAGCCATGAAAATGACACTCGCTCGGACGAATCCGGCGAGTCAACCGAGCACGCAACCGCAACTTTAGTTCTTTATTACGATTTTATAAACGTCTAATTAGAAGCTGAATTCTGCAGCCATCATCACCTGATCACTTTACGGGGGGTCATAAAGCCCCGACACGGAGACGGAGCAAAAGTTTTCCAGGACGACGAAAATTTTCGAAAAACATTTTACGAGCTTTGGACCTTTTTGCCACCCCACGCTGGGTCCGTCCAAGTAAGTTTCCAAGATTTGGGTGTGTTTCTGCCTTAAGCAAATATTTCCAGCAGATTTAGCCAGCCTGGACAAAGGTATTAAACGAAAATAATGCGTTTATTGGCCCAGCAATTGGGACCCTGGGACCATAAACAAATAAAGGTCACTTCGTCAGTTTTGGGGAAGGAAAAAAAAGATGGAAAGGCTAAAAGTACGCAGCGTGATGTTTGTTTAATCTTGGCTAGCGGGACGAGTTGTTGCTTTCTGGAGGAAGGTGATCTTATTAAAATGAAAGGATTATCTGGTAAAGTTTGCTTTCGCTGCTGCTAATCCTCTTGCAAATCTTCAGTTTATTAAGTTTAGGAGGAACAACATTTGACTTAGCTACAAACACATGACATAGATTTAATCTGTTTGAATTTAAAATATTTTGCTTACTTTTTTTAAGCATAATTTTTGAAAGTTTTTGAATCCATTATGTATCCAATTTGATGAAACAAGCATATTTTTTAGCACAAAATTGATATTGATACTTCAATAAATTCAGAAAGTGAAAAACTCAAGCTCTCAGAATCGACTAGTTAAAACTATACCATCAGATTGCGAGCAGAGAGTGACTCTCAGAAACTATGTGCTTTTGCAATTAGATGCAGTGATTGGAAATGAGAAGGACGGGGGTGAAAAGTGCGTGGTGAGAATTAAAAAAGAAGAATAAACTTTCCACAATTCCACGATAGTTGGGTGGAATTTAATTTTCCCGCTGCCTCCCCTTCGATTCGTTGGAATCCGAAACATGCGCGCACGTTTTCGCCCGGTAATGAGTTTCCATGGGATGGAAACTATTTCCCTTTTTATTTGGACCACTTCTACCCCCAAAACGAAATAGGGGGGAGCTGTTAGTGTTGGGTAAAGTGAGAAAAAAATAGCAGAAAATATAGCAATGAGAAATGTTGGAAAATGACAAATGTGATTTAAGCTGTGAGAAACGAGCAATGAGCAGTGAACAATGACCAGTAAACAATCAGCAATACACAGAAAGTACACGGAGGAAAAAGAGTTCCCAAAATCGTGAACAAGCGTTCATGAAATTGGGAACCACGAACAAAGTGTTCAAATTTCATGGTACGTTTTTCAAAATCGTACCATGGGATTTGAACACTTTATTTGAGGTTCCCATTTTCATGAACACTTGTTCACGATATTGGGAACTCTTTTTTCTCCGTGTAATGAAGAAGAAGAGTGAAAAGTGAACAATGAGTATTGAGCAATAATCAATGAGAAGTGAGGAATGATATGAGACGATTTGAACTAGCTATAGCATAGTCTAAGCTCTCCTATTTCCATTACTTCGATAGCAAGTGAGTTTTCTTCCCGTGTTTTCGTTCTCCAAATTTCGGTTCATTTTTCAAATTTGTGGCTCCATTTCAGAGCCTCTTTGACGCTTAAGTGCCGCTTTTTTTCAAACTTTCAGACCAAATCCGAATCCGTTTCTTTTCCGGTGCGTTTTTTTTTTCTCTCTCCACATCACTCTGCCTCTACTAGCTTTGGCCGGCATTATTCGGGTCCGCGACTAACGCACCGAAAAATTATCCTATAATATTTATTTGTACACAGATTGTTGTTCAGAGCAGCCGCAGCCTCCGATCCACGTCCAGAAGCAATGGGAAACGATCGCTTAGGCAAATCGACGGGTTTGGAGAAATGCGTCCAAGTTTTTTTTGTATTCTTCAACTTCTCCCTCTGGTACCAGTAGCCAAGTGCGTTCATAATTGAAATGATTAGTACTGAAGTGATGGTGGTGGAGGAGGATGCTTGGAAATAACTCGAAATCACTGCCCAAGGGTATGTAAACGAGAGTCTTTAAATAAATGTGCTTACTCATTAAAAATTAATTCCTAAATTCCACAGGGCCGAGCAATGCTTTGGGGCTGCCCTTGGAAAGTGCTTTATCTTCGATGGGTGCGCTGATTGATTGGGTGCAATTAGTTTGGGGAAAGATAGTTTGGTGGAATGTACAGCACACGAATGTTTTTAAATTTAAATTTATTTTTGAGCGAAACGATCACGAGATGGAGACCGTGCTTATCATGCGTTCCTTCGTATACTGATAATTAGAGGTTGTGTAATTTGTTATGGTGAGATGTATCGAAATTATCAAGTTAAGTTTCGAGAAAAATCGATTAAATTTTCCTATTATTACGCAAACCAGCGATGGAAGAATCTATATCAAAGTTTTTTTTTTATAATTTGGTTGTAAAACTACTAACTTGTCTTGTTATTCTCGAATGACGAAACAGCCATTAAACATTAAAATTAGCTGTACTGAAAAGATTTTTTAGCATCCATTACAGTGCCAAAACATTCAACTTTTCAGCACTTGTTTTGAAAATCGTTCTTTTTTATGCTGCATATGAGTTTGATACTAATCATGACGACAATAACATTCAAGCGGAATAACAAATGTTCCACTAAAAATCCAATTCATAGGATATTTTTGAAAATTGTCAATCATGTTGTATTCAACTCGTTCTGAACTATTTTTTCAGTACTCGCCGTTATTATCCATTTCGGCATCGGGCTCAAATCGGGTTGTCAAATTTAAATGGTGTTCTTTAAAAAACATGAAAAAAGAAAGCAAAAAATCTAAAATTAAAATAACGGAATTGTCGAGCTTTCGTGGCCGTGAGGTTACGGGTTTTGCCTTGTAAGGGGAAGGTGATGGGTTCGATTCCTGTCTGGCTCGGCAAAGTCAGATCTCTTCAAAGAGTAAATCTGCTCACTGGGAATACTGACCAATAGCAGATGGGTTTCGACTAATGACGAGCTAGATTTCCAATCCAGAGGTCGTGAGTTTGATTCTCGTACCGGGATGATGAAGTTTTTTTTAACAAGCCAGAATATCAAAATTTCAATGCAAAAAGGCAAGGGAAATGCATTATACAGCAGTACAGTCGGTTTGCAATCAATTATTTAAAAATCCAAGTTTTGAAGAAAATATTTTTTGTGGAAAAAATCTTTTAGTGCTACCAGCTACCATCAATATATTTTGCAAAATATCTTTGAAATACCAAGCTGTGGCCCCATTATTTGAAATTTGTTTAAATATCAAATAGTCTTTTTTGATTGAAAATCCATTATTATGCGTTGTAGAAACTCTTTCGAATAGTATACAAATGACTAAATGATTTTACATGGTTCTACTATGAAAATTTCAATTTCAGCCATTAGGCCGATGCAAATATTTAAAAATGTTTTGCAATCATTAGTTTTCAAAAAATCTAAGATCTGACAAAAACAAAAATTGTATCGAAAAAAAAGATTTTGCATCGAAAATTTTCAAAAAATCTTAAGATTTTTTAATAAACCCAAACATGCTAAAAATGATTTTAAACGCAGGAGAATGTATTTTAATTTGATTTCAGCTAGTTGCCCTTGAATTTTCATTGAAATTTTGAAGTTTATTGTAAATATATTTTTTTTGTCCCTTGGGGTGTGACAAAAACTTTTAAAAATATTTTTGGAATTCCGTCGTGAAACTACTTACTTTTCCTGTCATTCTTGAACGACGAAATAGCCTACTTTTCTGTACCAAAAATAACAGAATCGAATAGCAACACTTTTCAAAATAAATGCTGAAAAGTTCTACTTTTCAGCACTGCAGTGATGTTTCCCATTGCAATGGGTGCTGAAAAGTTGAACTTTTCAGCACTTGTTTCGAAAAGTAACACTTTTCAACATTTTTTTGATTTAAACGATTCATTGACAAAATACATGAAAATTCGACTTAAAATTTCACTCATTGGGTGTTTTCCGAAATTGCAAAAAATGTTGTATGGAACTCGTTGCAAAACTTGATTTTTTCAGCACTCGTCGTATTTATCCAACTCGGTGAACCTCGTTGGATAAATGTACGACTCGTGCTGAAAAAATCCTCTTTTTGCAACTTGTTGCATAAACTTTTATTGTACCAGCCTTATTAGTTTTTAAAGATTTTTGATTTTTTTTAATTTCGAATTTACTGATATTATTTTATTTGTTTTCAATTCTTGATTTTTCATATTTTTAAAGATTTTTGTCTAGCTTTTTAGTCATGTCATATAAAAGAATATACAAAAGAAGAAGAATAAAAAATTGAGTTGTCGTAAGCACAACAATCTTCAAAAAAAGATTAATTTTTAATATCTTTTAAGCTATTAAAAAACTGTCGTCCTTGTTTAAATTGAAATGTAGACTTTTACCAATTAATATTATTGAGTTAATTCTATGATTTTAGGCTTTAAGAACATAACAAATACATAGAAAAAACAGATTTAATCATTGTTTAACAATTACCCGGGATCTCGGGAATTCCCGGGATTCAAAAAATATTTTTCCAGTTTCCCGAGAAATTCAAAACCCGGGAAAATTGGACGCCATAGTCGTATGAAATCTATGTCTAAAATTATTTTCGTCAAATTCCTCGGGAAATTGTATACAAAAAATCTTGGGCTAATCAAGGATCTGACACGCATGCAGTTTTCTGAAGTCACCGCAAGAGGCACTGTCAATATTGTTTACGTTTGGTTTTTGAAAAGGTCGTATGAAATACCTACATCATTATTTGTCCAGATTATTTTTTGCAAGTTTTCACTATCTCTTGCATAAATATTTGATTTGAGCTTAGACCGAAAAAAAAGTTTTCCGATCGGGTTCAAATTTTTTTCTGGGGGTTCGTTGGCCAAAATAATTAGACCCGTATTTTTTGTTTGGCCATTAGGGTGACTTACATCGTGCTGGTTCGAAAAATGGAAATTTTCGTCATTTTTTTGCAAAAACCCCTTTTTTCAATCCGATTTTAGCTGTCTTAGACGCAAAAGAAAGGCGATTAGGCTATTTGAAAAAAAAATAGTAAGATGTTTCAAAAATCTAGTTTAATATTTGAAAAAGTTGTATGTAAACTAAAAATGGCATTTTGACTGTGTCTGAACCAAAGAGCTCAAGTCTGAAAATATTTTTACCGGATTCCTTGGAAAAATTTTCAAAAAAAATGGCGATGTCGAACCGTACGTTTCCGAGATATGATTTTTTGAAAATAAAAACTGAGTTTTTCGACGCGCCACGCGCAACAACAGGAAAATGACGAAATCGGCCAAAAATAAACATTTTTCACTAAAACAGTGATAACTTTAAAATTTCAGCGATGACCTATACATGATAGGGTACCAAAAGTTGCGTTTGTTTACTACAAAAATTTTGGACTCTAACATATTTTTTGATTGGATTTTTTTATTAGATTTATTATCTGGGTGCTGAATAGTGGTCCGCAAAACGGCCTCAATTTTGAACTAGAGAGTATTGTTATCGATCATTAAAAATTGTGTGTGTGTGTGTTTTTTTTTTGCGAGAGCGAAAATTGTGTGGCTTAAAAGGACCTGGAGTTGAAGTCAAGAAATCTTCAAAAAGTTGAAGGCGGGATCTTCATTTTTCATAATTATGAATAGATGTTGTTTATGAAGTCGATGCGTTTGTATCCATCCAGAAACTGTTTTTATTGTTTGATTCAATTTGAAAACCTACTGGTTTAGTGAAAATCTTCACTGTTTGTTGGATCAGCTTCGCTAGAATTAGCGAAGTTTTTTCCCTGGACCAAAAAGAGCTGCAGGATTCCAAAATCAGCCAGGGAATTTATCCACGACTTTGCAGAATGACACTCTCGCCGCAGTTCTTTGCCACCCGTAAAAAAAGCCTCTTCAAACAGATTAAAACTTGAAAACACACAATTTTTCAGCAACAAAATTACAAAAAAAACTAGACAAAATAAAACACATACTACTGATTTTAAAAACAGTTGATTTACCAGTAAGAAGAAAGTCATGCTTGTGGTTGAACAGCCTCCTACTTTGTAGATGTAAACAAAGTAGGATCATTCGAAAATCACGTTACGCATTCTCTCTATTCATCACCCAGTTTATTATTAGATCAATATTAAAATGCTCTAAATGACCATTCAAGAAAAAAACTAACCACATGTCTTTGGAGGAGTGGAATAGGGACAACCCTCCGGGCTCCTGAGACGGACGAGGTCGTTCAAGGGGTAAACCCCCGTCCCCTCGGATCAAGCAAGGATCTTGGCGAGGGATAACGATCGATGATACACAGAAGGACGACAACGCAACAGTGAAACTTCTCAACATTTAGCTTAATCAAATTTAGGTTATCAAATTTACTGTTTTATTTTAAGAAACCTCAAATAAACAATATTTTGTTTAAAAAAAAATTATCTTAAAAACAAATACATTCACGATCTTTGAAACAAAACCTACCACGTTTGATTTTTTCTGACCGTTGGTTTAAAATTAATTGTGCTTTTAGAATACTTTCTACATTTTCGTTGAAAATGCTTAAAACTATTTGAAATTGAACACCGAAGTCCTGATATGCCATTATTAGGTGCTCGATGGAATTGAATGCTGACCCCCTAGTTCAAATCTGAGATTAATAGTAAATCTTGTTGAAGAATAAAATTAACTTAAACAAGTTTTTTTTCATTTTTGTACATTATGTCCCATGCGCATACGACCTTTTCAAACACCACGGGCCAAAAACTTGATTTGATCTTGGTCACATCTACCACATTGATCGCACAAAAATCTGTGGTAGAAAAGTATCCACCGGTAGATGCTTTGGTGGATTTTTGACAGTTCGAATTATTTCAAGAAAATCCACCGCGGTTAACCAAATCAAATTAACAAAAGCCCTCCTGTTTTGGGCTGGAATTGCTCATGTGACATGCTCAAAAATGGGAGGATGTTATAATCAGAATTCCGAGAGATGAACTACTACACTAGAAAAAGTTCGATGAATCCACCGCAGTTGGCAGATCTACTCCCAACTTTTTAGAACCCTCATCGTCGAATCATCCCTTTCCCACCACAAAGTTGCTGCTCTGCGCTACCCTACCGAAAATAAATTCAATAACGTCGTTTTTCACAAATCCTGGACCCCTTTTTCCCGCACAAAGGATCGTAACCAAAACCGGTACACGTGGTCCTCGGCATCAAAACCCGGGGAGGAAAAACTTTTTCCCAAAACTCACTCACGCACACAAAACCCAACAACTCCCAATCATCATCATAATCGTCCCTGTTTTTACGACGTCACAGAAAAACATTTTCCCATTTATCACCTCCGAACCGCCAACGTCGTCAACCCCTGGCAGAAAGTCAACCCCGGCGGAACCGTTTAGCTTTCCTGCGGTTGACGGGCCCATAAAAGTTCAGTGTGTGTGTGTCCCTGTTTTTATTATTACTTTCAAAGGTCTTCTATTACTGATTGATATATTATAGTTTGCGGCGGTGGCTTTCAAAACGAAGAAAAACGCGTCGAGCGACATTTCTTCCGAAGATCAAAGGGACCACACCGGCGACTACCGGCTGTTCAAAAAGAGCTGATAAGACGATCGACCCATTGATCATTATGAGGGACATTCTTTCGGGATCGTTATGGGACGATCGCCCGCACAACACTCTTCTTGGGTGGGTGACATTTACGGGCGCGCGCGGCACTAACACGAACAAGCGGTCAACCAATCAGGGCGCTGCGATCGAGTCGATCAACAGCGGGCTTCGTCGACTATGGACGCGCAGCGTTGCGCTGCGAACGAGGGGTGAAGCGGGAATCCGACAAAACGTGGGCGTGGTCGAGAGTGGTGTGCGCTGCGCTGCACAGTTTCAACGAAGAGGGTGAGGGAAGGAGAGAGAAAATTGCGCTCGTCAAAGAGTGAGCGAGAGGAAAGGGAGAACGGAGAGTGCGAAGAGAAGACTAAGAGAGTGGACGACCGATCGGGAGTAAAGAACCTGCCGACTTGTGCAGTTTCCAGTCAGTAAGGTGCTAACTTCTCAAGGGGAAACATCTCGCAAGGAGTTTGAAGAAGCAAAAAAAAAAAAAACAAGTTCTAGAGGCTTCTTGTGCTTTGTTTGTTGTTACATCTTAGAGAGAGAGAGCGTGAGTGAGCAGTTTGTTTTGACAGTCAACTTAGAACGATCGTGATTCGTGATCGTCATTCTACGAGTGAGCGTGATCGTGCAAGGATCGCACAGTTGAAGGACATTCGTGAAGCACAAAGACTTCAAGTGATCTCAAGAACTTTGCGAACAAAACCAAGTGATCGGAAGAACTTCAGTGACAACACCAAGTGATCAAGTGATCTTCACCGCAAATCAACCAACACACATCAAAAATGGCAGTCATTTCGCCGATGTTCTCCGGATACCCGTTCCAAGGTAGGTTTCGATCGCTCAATCAATACGAGATCAGTTGGACGTGCCGACGGCACGTCAGTTGGTGATCGCTGGGGTACCATATGTTGGGATCAACTCGCGATCATAAATCATGACGCGATCCCAGCGATCGGGAAGGTGGGAAAAGGGACGGATCCTTTGGCGCTTCGCGCCATACGGAGGTATCCTGCGGTGCGATCCTGGAAATCGCTTCGAGGGGCGTAATTTATTCGGGGGAAAGTTGCCCGATCATTTCTCGTAACGCGCAGAGAGGGTGAGAACTAATCGTGACAGAAGGTAGCGTCGGCAAAGGATGCCGACGGCCCTGTAACACAAGATTAATGATGGTAAATATGGGCATTGTTCGAAGGGATTCCACGGCAGGGAAAGTGATCCCTCTTTCGGGACCTTTCCCTTTGTGCCTCGGTCCCGAAGAGGATTAAATTGATCTTTTTGAGGTTAGGTTCAAGTGACCTGCTCTATCGGGTGTTGGATCACTTGTAGATCTAGGGATCTAGATAAGCTCATTACGTGCGCGGCAGTGCAATTTTGCGTGAATTCCCAAGAACTGGACCCGAAAAAAAAACTCATTAAAGCGCAGAGATTCATCGCGTTGAACTCGGCCGTAGCCCTTGAGGAGCCTCGCCAGACACGTTGGCGCGCATATTTTATTACAAATTCTTGCCGAGGTGCCCTGGGAGGTTCCCTCCCTCCGATCGTCCCGACGCCCGGGTGGGCGGCATTCCGCCTTTGATCTTATTTTCAGTAATTCCTGTTTTCAACAATAACACACCGCGAGATGATCCGGCTCTTCCGAAGGGATCCCTCGGACCGGGGCGCGCAGAAGATCCCATAATGATAACGTAATGGTATTGGAAATATTTTATTACCTCTCAACGCGGGTTCGCGCAAGTCTCGGGGGCTCCTCGAGGATCGTGATCTTTGGCGAAAGAACCGGCCCAAAGAAGACGCGAGCGCGCGCGCGAATAAATCGCACTCAGAATTGAGGCCTGGGCACGTCCGTACGCGGGGTTCACTCTCGATCTCGAAGGTCTCCGCCGACGACGCTTTCGACCCCTCCTAATGTAATAATTTATATGGATGTTTAATATATTTATAAACTAAATGATCAATTTATATGATAAAGTACCACCGCCGCCGGCGGCAGCGCTCATACCGCGTACATTTTAATCAATTGATCAAGTTCGATCGTACCGAGGAGGTTGACCACGCTGGAAAAGTTTAATCAAATTGCCGAAACCTCGGAACGACATCGTCGCGCTCAACCGAGATCATTTATCTTTTCAACACTTCTTCGCTGCATACCGGTTCTGCGAACTCACCTTGGAAATTTATGGACCTCTGATGATCACCGTACCCTGCGTTCATTGATCGAGGTCTGATTTATAGGTCACTAATTCAATTTCTCCCCTGCGATCGCTGTGATCTTCGCAAAATTACGATGAGTCATCGCTGCGCGATCAGGTGGTCCTGAACACCGTCGGCTCTGCTGAAATCTACGCTTAATTATACTGCAAGAACTTCGTGATCACGCACGGTTCGATCGCGATCGCGATCACTAGTCTTGCACCGTATAATTAGATTTGAAATATACAACGTGTAAACATGGTGATCGCGAGGTAGCTTGGGCAACTCTTTGTCCCACAAGCAATCCCAACTAATTCGGAAAAGGTTCCAAACCGTTCCAGATCTTCCCGATAAGTGAAATTTCCACGGTTTCCAGAGGTCCGAAGACCTGCACGGGGATCGGAGATCCCCACAGCAAAAAACCATTAAATTCTAATTAAGCTGCTACCTCTCTCGGCTGCGCCGAGGAGTCCGCGCGAATTCCGTGGAATGATAAATGAATCTACAGGGGGGAAGCCGCCGCTCCGCGGCGAACCGCGGATCTTCCAAGGAAGCCAACAGTAGCCTAATGATCGTTTCGGTATTTTGTTTCGGTCAATTTCTGCCTCAAGTGCCTCGGACGTGGCGTGGAGTTGATAAATAATTAATTGCGATTCGCGCCTAATTGAAGTGTAATCAAATACGGTGGGTTGGGCTTTCCGGCGCGCAAGGTCGCGAGGATACATTGTTGTAGCGCTGATCGGATGATTGATCTTCCGATGTTGGCAACACTGTTTGCAAAAGTGTCATCGATTTCAATGTTGAATCCCAAATCGCTCAGGAATGCGGTCCACGCGAGGTTGACAAATGATCGCGTCCCGCGATCCCTCCAAGACTTCCCCAATGGGAAGAACCGGTTCCGTGGTGTGAACAACTGTCAAAAAGAGCAGTCAGATTTTAATCTTCAGAACTCCCTCCGCCGCTCGGAGTTGGTAGCGTCAGAAGAAGAAACCTTATTTCCTTCAGCGTTGATGATCAAAAGGAACCGCTGGGGCGCGAGATTTTAATCAAAATCACCCCGCGCCGCGATCTCCCCCTCAGATATCGGACGCCGTCCAACGAAAAAAAGGGAAAATTAATTTAATTCCCTCGGTACCCGTGGCTTGGACGCGGGGCAAGTGATGAATTAATTCCCAGCGATCCCTTCGGACAAGTGTGATCGATCGCCCACGATCAATTGAGCGTGCACAAATTGATTTTAAGTCCCCGGCTAAGCCTCTCCCTCAGCAGGGACAAACGACCTGTAATCCAATTGTGTCCCTTTTCGGGACAATTTGGGCTGAAAAGGACCTGTCCCTCGTACAACAAAGCGGAGATCGTGTAGTACAAGATCGGATCTTGTCGTTTTCTCTCCGTTCCTTCTGTAGACCTTTCGGGATGACACAACAATGTGACACCCTGTGCCGCATGACAGGGCACAAAAAATGGACCAATTTCTCATTGGATGGCGGCGTCTTTGAAGTCTTGGGACCACCCGCGCCCGACAAATCTGTGAACAGGTTTCCCTAATGAGATTCTTCTATTTTCTGCTTACAGGTCAGGGACGCATGAACCAGCTCGGAGGGGTGTTCATCAACGGGCGCCCGTTGCCGAACCACATTCGCTTCAAGATCGTTGAGTTGGCCGCCCAGGGGGTGCGGCCGTGCGTCATCTCGCGCCAGCTGCGCGTGTCCCACGGATGTGTGAGCAAGATCTTGAACCGCTACCAGGAAACCGGCTCGATCCGGCCGGGCGTGATCGGGGGATCAAAGCCGCGGGTGTCAACGCCGGAGATCGAGAACCGGATCGAGGAAATGCGCAAGGCCAACCCGGGCATCTTCAGCTGGGAGATTCGTGACAAGCTGATCAAGGAGGGCGTTTGCGACAAGAACTCGGCCCCGTCGATCAGCTCGATCTCGAGACTGCTGCGTGGAGGACGCGTAGATGATCATGACGGTCGTGCCGACCATTCGATCAGCGGAATCGTTGGAGGATCCTCGGCCGATGACGACAGCGATACCGAGTCCGAACCGGGACTGAAGCTGAACCGCAAGCAGCGACGATCGCGCACTACATTCAACGGAGAACAGCTGGAAGCGCTGGAGGTTGCGTTCGCCCGCACTCAATATCCGGATGTATACACTCGTGAAGAACTTGCCCAGAAGACCCGCCTGACGGAAGCCCGTGTCCAGGTTTGGTTCTCCAACCGTCGTGCTCGCCTTCGCAAGCAGGTCAACTCCCAGCAGACGGCGTTCAACTCGCAGTACCCAGCCGCCGCCCAGTACGAACACCAAGCTGCTGCTGCCGCAGCCGCCGCAGCCTTCCCGTCAACCATGCAATCCTGGAACCCAGCGGCCTGCTACCCAACCACCTCCGCAAACCAAAGCTCGATCCATGCTCCGTCCCAAACCGCGTACAACCCACTGGCCCAGACCATGCTGCACCCAACCTCCGCCACCATGAGCCCACCGGCTTCTCTCAGCCCACCGACCTCGGTCAGCCCCGTTCAGCACTCAGCCGCCACCTCGCACAGCCAACTGGCTGCGGCATCATCCTCCCCGATCCAGAATTCCACCGCAGCAGCTACCGCCAACTACAGCAGCTACTTCCCCATGATTGACAACAGCCAGTCCTCGTACGCAGCCGCCTCTTCGTACGCAGCCAACGACAACTCCCAGTGGCGCCAAACTGCCGCCGCCGCCCACCAAAAATCCACCTCCGAGTGGGACGCCTATAGGTAAGTGTCACCACTTAACACCTCCTACCATCCTCAACCCCACCTTCAAATCACCCCCCCTCCCCTCAAAATTATAACCTCAAAAAGCTAATCAACCTTCTTCTCTCTCTCCTTCCAGCTCCTTCTTCTCGAACAACATGAACGCGCACCACGCCGCCAGCCACCACCCGTACTCGGCGGAAGCCAAGTCCGGATATCCCTACTTTGGCCAGCTGGGCGGACTCGACATGAGCCGCATGCACCTGAACTGCTAAGAGCCCGCGAACCTAACCTCAAATTGAGGTGCGAGCGTGCCCGCGCCCATCAACAAAACAATAAATTAATCATAATTAAGGGCGCGCGAGAGCGAAACTTTCACGGGCGAAGGCGTGAAAATGAAATATGGCCGTCGCTGGAAAACTGCATAATTTATTGAGCTGAGCGGGGCGCGTTGCGCCGAGTTCTGAACCGAGAGAGATAGAGGGGCTAATTTTTACGAGCGCTTGTGCGCCCGCAATCGATGTAAATATTTAGATGAAAAGACGGGGCTTTTAATGCTTCCTGTGTACAAGTAGTTTCGCTAGGTTTTTTTTTATCTTTACGATTTGTGTAGTGTTTTTTAGGTTAAGTTATGGCCTAGCCTGAACTGGGTTTAGAGCCGCAGCTAGGCCGCTGCGCAGTTGAACGCAGGTGGATTCGATGCGCAAAATCTATTGAGAGATGAAAATTATGGGACTGTTTTTAGGATAGTTGCGAGAATCATAGGGTTTTAAGGTAGCGATAATTGACACACAAACACAAAATCACAAATTATGATTAGTGCACTTTCCTTATGTTAGATGTTAAGCTGAAGAAATGGTATTTATATTTTTAGTACAAAGAGATTAGCATGTGAAATAAATAAATCAAACAATTCAATGAAAATAATTTATTGCGTTTTATCAACAATAATATCCGAAATCCTTGGCATGAAATTAAGTTTATTTTAATTATTTCAGTCTTTCCCATTTGAAACCGATATTTCTACATTCTTATTTATCTTTCATCCCTGCATTCAAATCTTCGTAGTTAAAGTTTGTGGGGGCTTTCGTGTAATGAGCTAAACGGAAGTGTTAATGTAATAGATGAACTGATTGCATCAGACAATTGTTTTTTTTTTTTGAATGATAGTCAATTCTCTCAATCTAAATTGTGATAAACCTTGTGTAGATAATCCTACCCAGTTTTTATAAAAGCAGGGTTTGTAAATGAGTGATAGAAAAAAATATATTATTTGATGATTCCTGCACCAAAATATCTGAAGATATAGCGCCAACATGGCATGATCTTTTCATCACTCCTTCTCTTTTCTTTTTTCACGAACACTCGCCGAAGATTCTTATGTATTCTCAGAAAACTGCGATGAAAGAACGCGAGAGGGGAATTGGGAATCGACCACGCATTACGTCCCGTTAACCTGGGTTGGCAAATTTTGTTTTGTGGCAGCGATCTGCTGAGGGGGAATGATTTAAAAAGAAAAAGAGAATGTCACACGGGATTGTCACACGGACACGAGAAAGAGACTGTCAATTTTTATTGCTGAGAATTTCGAGACCGAAAAAAGGAGATTTCGGGCATTTCCGGGTTTTCAAATTTTATATACAAATTTTGCTCTGGAAATATAAAATTTTGCTGTGAAAAAATTATTCTTATTTTAAAAGCCGCTGTATCTTGACAAGGATTGAACATAGGACAATGGTCAATATGGAGACTTTTAAGTAAATTTGTCTGGGAAATCGATTTCCACTATCGGTTTTAGAAAATTTTGACGTTTGACCATTTCTCAAAAAAAAAAAAACAGTGTTAGCAAATGATTTTTGTATTTTTTTTTCAGAAGAGACATACCATCCTGTATTTTGTGGGAGTCTTTTTGTAACATTTTTAGCTATTTCAAATTTAACTTGAAACATAAAAATTGAAAAATCTCATTGTTTGGCCATAAGGGTGACCTACGCCGTGTTAGGGTGGTCCGAAAAATGGCTATTTTCGTTGATTTTCGCAAAAACCACATTTTTCAAAAAATCACAACTCCGTACCATTTCAACAGATTTTAGCTGTACATGTTAGGATACCAAAATTTTCGTAATTGAAATACGCAACTTTTGGTTTCGCAGTTTTGGTGAAAAATGTTTATTTTTTGCCGATTTCATCATTCTCCCTTTTTGCTTTTTTATTTTCAAAAAGTCGTATCTCTGAATATTGAAAACAAAACTTCACTATTTTTTGATATGTTATGTAAAATTTTCTGAGGAATCCGATAAACATATTTTCAGACATAGGCTCATTGGTCCGAGACCCTCAAAAGAGCATTTTAAGTTTCAATTTGACCTTTTCAAATGTTTGACTATATATTTGAAACTTTGAACTATTTTTCCTTAAAAGCCTACCTTAATACACTTTCTTTTGTCAGCTTAAATCGGTTAAAATGGTGCGAAGTTATGATTTTTTGAAAAAATGTGGTTTATACGAAAATCGGCGAAAATTGCCATTTTTGAACCACCCTAACACAGCGTAGGTCACCCTTATGACCAAACAAAAAAAATACGGGTCTAATTATTTCGGCAAAGGATTCCCCAGAAAAGATTTAAGCCCGACCGGAGATCTTTTCTTTTCGAATCATGCCTTTTTTCGTGGAGAATTGCTGTTAATAAAATAATAAATTATCCCTGTAACCGGAAATATGTTTGATATTATTTTTCACTTAACTCGATCTATTTGGGAGCCCTTTCTCTTATTAATGAAGTCATTTAACATAATAATTCTGTCCTTACAAGACCCGATAAAGTTTATGCAACACTTTATAAAAACGATACTTAATCCACCTTTATGTGGTTGGTGCCTTCCTCACATTCATAAAGTCAATACATTCAGTAAAAATAGCAACATTCCCTTAACATGTTTAACAAATCAATTTTATTACTGATTTCTTGTGATAGGGTTCGCAGACCTTCAATTTTTCTAGCTCATCGGCAATGTTTTAGGCTCATTTGAAAGGTCTTTCAATTATCTAACTAACGATGGGTCGCATTATGAACCCGGACATAATTTTTACTGAAATATCTGAGATCCGGCCTCCAAAAAGTGTATAAATAACACTTAAGTGCTAAAAACTTTTGATAGGGTTGTCAGATCTTCAATGTTTTGGGCTCATTGAAAAGGTCTTTTTAATACCTTTCTGAAAATGTATAACATGATAGGGTTTCTTGCAAAAACCACCCTTTTTACAATCATCCGGACATACGCAAAAATCGTTTTTTTAGCATAACTTTTGAAGTACTTAACTAAACTTGCTGATTTTAAATAGAGACCTATGGGACCCAAGACGGATCGAATGAGACTAATACGGTCAAAATCCGTTCATCCAGTCCGGAGATAATCGAGTGACAATTTTTTTGTCCACACATCCACACAGACATTTGCTCAGAACATGATTCTGAGTCGATAGGTATACTTGAAGGTGGGTCTACGAGGTCGAATTAAGAAATTCATTTTTCGAGTGATTTTATAGCCTTTCCTCAGTAAGGTGAGGAAGGCAAAAAGGAAACGTTACCCACTGATGATGATTATATTTTGTGCAGTAATTTCCTAGTTACAAATTTTCTGAGAATTTTCAATCGTTTCAAATTGAAACGAAAATGAAGGAAAAAAAACTTTCCTTAGTATTTATTTCCAAAAAGCTTATGCAGAAGTGGGATCAATTAATAGAATATATCTGAATCAATGTAGTTTATTTTAAATAAAGAATGTTACACTTTTTGTATCTAAATTTTAAATAAAGATTCAAATTCAGGAAAAATACGTTTGTTGTTTCTTCTTTTAAGGTAAAGTGACAAAAAACTTTGAATGAAATTTTCAAAATTACAATACATGCAATCCTAAGTTTTTTTCTGGATATGTTTCTATTTTGAACATGTTAATATTTTTTAATGAGTATGTGATAATTAAATTATTTTTAATAAATTATAAGTATCAGGTACAACAGATACTTTTTTTTTATAGAAAAGCCAATTTTAAAACTTCAGCTCAGAAAATTTTTTTTTGCTTTTTGAGTGTTTTTTAATATCGCTGACTCAAAAACACTCAAAATGCTAAAATTGGGGGCGCGGGGGGAGGGGGGGATTGTGATTAAAAAAAATTTTCCACGTGGTTTATGGATGGTCCCTTATTAGCCATAATAAATTAATAATTATTTTAATAGTTTGGGGTAAAAAATTGTTGTCTTTCCATAAATATTATCTACATAATAATACACTTTAAATGTTCAATTTAACTTCCCTTTATCTTCGGCTAGACTCATAGGACTTAATCTTGAAAATATTTCATTGTCTTTAGTATTCATTTATTACAAGACAAATATTCAAATCATGGAAATTTTCTGTAAACAATGTTTCGTTGGAATATTTTTTGTTATTTTTTCAGTTTGAAAATGCTTTTTCGATTGTGTGGATTAATTTCAGATGGATTTTCAGTTATTTGTGCGATAATTATTTTGTAAATCGAAGTAGTTAAGTAATTAATTCATATACAGTGGTAATTCTAGTAATTTCACGAAATGACTACTGTGTTAAATTGAAGAGATAAAAGTTCACGAAGAAGAATAACAGAATAATAATAAATTCTTGTTAAAACTTTGAAGTGCATAAAACTGTACACACAAGTTATAACTTCTAATTTAGTTTTAATTACTTTGGAAAAACTGAATTATATGAAAAAGGAACTACGAATTTACAAATCGATTCAAGATGCTCTTATCAGGTACACCTTGTATTGTTTAAACCAGCTGTCCCTCCTATTGGCTTATCTAAACATTGGGTTATGTTTTTTTCTTAATTTTACATGGCAATCATCACCGGCTCTTGATAGAGCTCGCCGTCTTTGAACTCCAGCCCAACAATCTAAACCCAAACCAGTCAAGATTATTAGCCTGTGTCTTCATCTAATCACACTATCCCTTTTCCCAAAAAGGACTCCGGTCCTAATCAAACGGAAGCGCACGACCACCACCACCGGTCGGCACCAATTAATGTCCTGATTTGTTTTTATAGGACCGCTTCCACTGTGGATACTGTGCTGAGGCACGTGCTTGGACCTCACTCGCCAGAACCCCGGCCAGCAGCAGTGTGTGACGAAAGCTCGCGCACCTGCGGCACCGTTTAATCTTCCACAAAACGAGCCCACACACTGTAATTTAGTTGTAGTCTATAAATTTCGATGCTTATCACATCCTAAAACTCTCCACGATGAGTCGTGTGCGTCTTCGAAGACATGGCCCGGGTTTCCTTCCTTCCTTGCGGGCGTCCGGGTCGCTCTGCGCAAAAAAGGTCGTTCCTTTCGCTTCTTTATCCCATGTTTTGCGGCTCAGGGAACCGACCACCACACGTGTGCTGCAAGTGGATCCTTTTTTCCGAACGTTTAGTTTTGGGCAATTTTGATCCCGGAGACTTGGCCCAGGCGACGAACCTGGAAATTTCAAAAGTTCAAGCAAAAAAAAAGCGACTCTCAAATCGTCTACCCCCGAAGGATAAACGACGACCATTAGACTAATGACAGAGCTGGTGGCGGCGATCGGTGAGCATTAATCAAGCCCTAAATCGGCCCTACTAAACACATCTATTTACACAGCGATCAGCTGATAAGACAATCATCGTCACGATCGCGGGCACTGCCGTGGCGTTCCTGAGGTGGTAAGAAAATGAATAGTTTCCCCCCGGGGATTGGGAATCCGAGCCGGCAAAAGAACCATTTAAATTCGAGTATCATTGATTGTGTTCCATTGAGGCCGCCGGGGAGAGGCTCCCGAGGACCTCAATTAGGGATGCACCTTTAAGTACAAGTGTTGAAGAACTCCAGTCGGCAACAAAAACTAAAGCTGCGATATTTGCCAGGTTGTAACCTTTTTTTTGCTGATTGAACCCAGCCACCATCATCGATTGCACAAATTGAATCACCTCAATTGCTGAGGCCGCCGTCGGGACCTCTGTGCGTAATGAGGAAAATGACCTCCCACGAAGATGAGTGGTTTGTGGAAGTTGACTACAGAGTGATTCTTTACGAATATGAAAGTTTTAAAAAGTTCTCTATGATTTTGCATTTTTTCGCGTTTGTTAAATTATAATTTTTGATTTGGATAAAACTCTGTCCATGCATTTCCTTAGTCAAAATTAGTCATTTTGCATCATAAGTTTTTCCATACAAGACAAAATCTTTAAATAAAATTTGTTCCAGCCTAAAATGGCAAGCCCACTAGCATTCTGGAAGAGAAATAAAATAAAATAAAATAAAAAGTATTCCTGAACATTTTTTTTAAGAACACGTTTCGTAAACTGTGACAGCTGTGTTAGCTTGTTGGGATATTTTGTATTGGTTTCTAAACATAGTTCAACGTTTTCCGAATTTAAAGCCTTTAAGTGATAAAAAAACTGCAGACTGTAATCCCGGTTCGCCCTAGTGACGGTATTTCAATTTCAACCAAGTTTGATGTTGCTCCTTTTCATTTATTTTTTTACTGATTGATTTTGAACCATATCCTTAAAGAACAGTTTGGTGTAGCGTGAGAGATTTACATAAAATGTATATTAAGGGGTTACATACAAGTAGAAAATCTCAACATTTCATGTTTCCGAATATTTATTAAATCCTTTAAAAAAGGTGAATTCCAATCAATCCTGAAAGTTTTATAAAGATATGTCATGATTTAAGTGAGTAGAAGACGATTTAAGTTTAAAGTTCTGCCATGCGCAAAGCGGACTGTCAAACATTCTGTGCGTTTTTCTCGGAACACCGAGATGATTTACGGATGCCACGATATCTCAAGATGGGTTGGACCAAATTGGCTGAAATTTGGGGTGAAGACGCTCAAGACATATCCCGAGTGCATGACGAAGCCCGATTTTGAAATTTTGCGCTAAAAAAAATCAAAGACTGACGATTTTTTATATGATAAACACAAAAATATTTTTATCTTTTTCTAAAATAAACTTTTTTTAAATCGGCCAACTTCATGCACACAGGACCGGTTTAATGAGTCTTCACAAAAATGTTGAGCCGATTTGGTCGAAGCAGTGTTGAGATATCGTGGCACCCGTTTTTGAAACTGCTAACTTCAAATAGCAATATCCAGGAAATGATGCAACCAAATGAGCAACTCTTTACGAAGTCGGCCGATTTCGACCATTTTTATTTTTTGTATTTTTTGATTTGACTTAAACTTTGTGGGGGCCTTCCCTATGACCAAATAAGCTATTTTGCGTCATTGGTTCACCCAACCCATACAAGTCTCCATTAGGGTGGTCCAAAACCGGACTTTTTTTGGGCTACCCCCTGAAATCAAAGATTGACCCATCACTAGGCTAAATTCCAAATTTGAGCTCATTCTGACCACGGGAACCCCTCCCTCCAATCGCTTAAAGTTTGTATGGGAAAATTCGTCAAAATGTATGGAGAAAAGCAACTGTTTTACTTTTTTACCTGTGGAAGGTGCCATAATTATCCGATTCTCACCATTTCTCAAATGTAGAACCTTCATTAAATTTAGAACAATTTTCCCGAAGACACCATATTTTTAGGATTTTTTCCCGCGAAGTTATTAGCGCCCAAAACTGACCCTTTTTGCGCGGCCAGCTGTAAGGGGCTACCTAACAACGATGTTTATTTCCAATTCGTACACGCACGTGCTCTCTCTCAGGTTCAAACTCTCTCACGAGCTTGCCCGCCTGCCTGACTGTTTACCTACAAGCGCGCGCTGTTTCTCTGCTTGGACTTTTGTCGGGGTCGTCGTCGTTTTCGTTTGCTATCCGCTGCGCTGCGTTTCTGGCATGTTTATTATGATTTTCAACTAAAATAGCAGGATTGTTTTGAGATATATTTAGCATATACATTCTTAAATTATGTCAAAAATAAAAAAAACTGCGCTGAAAAAAAATGTTTAAAGAAAAGACAGCTTAGGCTCAGTTAACAAAATACAGCAAATGTAATGAGAACAATGTTTGTTTGTTTTCCCAGTTTTCGCAGTTTTTCGTATATGCTAAAGAAACATGATAATGATTCAATTGTTTTAAAAAAATCAGGTAATACAAATGTTGTTCCTTTAGGTAGTCTGCTTTAACAAAAATATACTTTAGTACAAATCAAGGCAATTTCACAATTATTGCTGCAAATTTTCATTCATACTCTTTAGAGAGTATGAATGAAAATTTGCAGCAATCTTTGTAAAATTATTATTTAAATTTTAATTTTAGAGTTATTTTTTTATTCTTTCTGGAAATTTCTTTCTGTGTTCCTAGACCAGACCTAGCAACAAATATTGCAACTGTTTATCATTTTTTGTCAGTTTACCTGTACATTTTTCGATTCAGGAAACATCTCTTTCTGCACAATCGTTAACTACATTCAGATCAGTTAAAAAAAATCTAAAGAAAATTCCTTCCTTTTTTATCTAAAAAGCAGCATGGTATTTCTTGTAACAAAAGCAGATAAATTAAAATTCATCAATTCATTCATCTAATTCATCAAATTTGTATTCTATCTCACACGCTCTTATAACATGATATCTATTGTTGTGTTTTTTTTCGTTTTGTTGATCACATATTACATTGAATTTTATATCTCAAAACAAACCTGGTATTTAAGTTCAAAATTATAATAAACATGTCAAGAACACATCGCAGCGAATAGCAAACGAAAACGACGACGACGACAAAAGTCCAAGCAGAGAAACAGCGCGCGCTTGTAGGTAAACAGGCAGGCAGGCAGGCGAGTAAGCTCGTGAGAGAGTTTGAACCTGAGAGAGAGCACGTGCGTGTACGAATTGGAAATAAACATCGTTGTTAGGTAGCCCCTTACAGCTGGCCGCGCAAAAAGGGTCAGTTTTGGGCGCTAATAACTTCGCGGGAAAAAATCCTAAAAATATGGTGTCTTCGGGAAAGTTGTTCTAAATATAATGAAGGTTCTACATTTGAGAATGGGTAAGAATCGGATAATTATGGCGCCTTCCACAGGTAAAATGGTAAAACAGTTGCTTTTCTCCATACATTTTGACGAATTTTCCCATACAAACTTTAAGCGATTGGAGGGAGGGGTTCCCGTGGTCAGAATGAGCTCAAATTTGGAATTTAGCCTAGTGATGGGTCAATCTTTGATTTCAGGGGGTAGCCCCAAAAAAGTCCGGATTTGGACCACCCTAGTCTCCATACAGTTTTGGCTGCTGTCCATACTAAAATGGTATGTAAATATTCAAACAGCTGTAACTTTTGAGTGAATTTTCTGATCAATTTGGTGTCTTCGGCAAAGTTGTAGGTATTGTTGAGGACTTTTGAGAAAAAAATAGGTACACGGAAAAAAAATTGCAGATTTTTTAATCAACTTTTTTTCACTAAAACTCAATTTCCCAAAATACGTTTTTTTTTTTATTTTCGAGATTTTTTGATAAGTTTTAGAGGACAAAAATCCACAACTTTTGAGCCATAGAGAAACATGGTCAAAAAATCTGCCGCCGAGTTATGAATTTTTGAAAAAATAGTGGTTTTTGGAAAAAAAAACGAAGTTTCATGCAAAAAAAAAAATTTTTTTAATGCAAAATTGAATTTGCAAACAAAAAGTACTTCACAGATTTTTTGATAAAGGGCTCCGTTTTCAAGATATAGCCACCGAAAGTTTGTGGTCTGATTATCAATGAAGAAACATTCGTGAAATTTTCCGATCTATTCGAAAAAATACTTTGAAAATTTTTAAATCAGGACTAACATTTTAAAAGTGCCAAACATTGAGTATTACGCCCATACGCATAAAATGCTAGTCCGGATTTAAAAATTTTCAAAATATTTTTTTCGAAAGGATCGCAAAATTTCACAAATTTTTCATGCGTTAACATTGAAAATCGGACCATTAGCTGCTGAGATATCGACATTAGAAAATGGTGGGTTGTTTGGGTGAGACTTAGAAAACATAAATTTTCGTGTTTATTTTTCTTAAAGCGGCTCTATCTCAGCAACCCGAGGTCCAATCTTTAATATCTCTTAGACAATTTTATAGCAAATTTTCTGAACTTTTCAAAAAAAATATTTTTAGAAATGGTCACTCCTGGTCTCTATTTTTAAAAATTGAAAAACTGCAAATATTTCGCTAAAATCAAACTTTCGGTAGCTATATCTTGAAAACGGAGCCCTTTATCAAAAAATCTGTAAAGTACTTTTCGATTGCAAATTCAATTTTGCATTAAAAAAAATTTTTTTTTGCATGAAACTTCGATTTTTTTTTCGCTCAAAAGTTGCGGATTTTTGTCCCCTAAAACATATCTCGAAAATCAAAAAATACGTATTTTGGGGAGTTGAGTTTTAGTGAAAAAAAAATTGATAAAAAAATCCTTAAATTTTTTTCCGTTTACCTATTTTTTTCTCAAAAGTTCTCAACAATACCTACAACTTTGCCGAAGACACCAAATTAATCAGAAAATTCACTCAAAAGTTACAGCTGTTTGAATATTTACATACCATTTTTGTATGGACAGCAGCCAAAATTGTATGGAGACTTGTATGGGTGAACCAATGACGCAAAATAGCTTATTTGGTCATAGGGAAGGCCCCCACAAAGTTTGAGCCAAATCTGTATTTTTTTTATTTGGCTCAAACTTTGTGGGGGCCTTCCCTATGACCAAATAAGCTATTTATAAAATCCATTTCCGGTTTTGGTGGAGAATTGTTCAAATGTCTTTAAATTTATGTTGATAATAGTTAAAAATGTTTATGTTAATTCCGTGAATACAAATTAAAAAAAAAAGTTTGAGTGTAAGCCAATACCAACCCTTGATATTTTGCCGATGTATGTAACCCCTTAACTTTACACTTTCTTAGTCAAAATTTGGCCTAAAGTTGTAAATTGTTCAAATTTTAAGACAGATTTTTGTAATGTAATATTTTTTTTTGTTCCAAGCAAAACGTTTAAAAAATGCAGATGTACTCAACTTGATAAGACGAAAAATGCGACTGTATGATTTCACAAAGATTTGATCGGTAAATGCCATTACCGATTTGAATCGTGGAAAATAAAATAATGAGCGAAAATTATAAATCGATTTGCACTCGACGCATTATGGGTGTAATTTTAAAATTTCATGTAGGATGCTTGAATCAAAAAAAAGAATCGTGATATTATGCGTGAATCACTTATCCATTAACTTCGTCCGAGAATCATCAATGTGTTGTTTTCGGCAAATTTAACAAATAATTTCTACTATACGCTCTTCAAGTGAAAGCCCATTTGCATAATTGAAAATATGCTGCCCAGCAACAACGAAGCAAACTCTCAAAAAGCCTCATTCAACGCCTCATTGTCCCGTGTAGCATAATTTTACCTCCTAATGGCCAGATTATCTGTCCTAGCTCGCTCGCTCGCTCACTCCGGCACATCATCCCCCGCGCGCTCCATGAAGTCCAGAACTTCCAGGGATCCGAAACTCCCCCTGGGGCTCGGGCTCGGAGAAATTCAAATTTCCAATTTCCCTGGAAAACAACGTCTTCTTGTAAAATTCGGGAAGCCCGAGAGGTAGCCAGCCTCAAACCGAACCGTACAGCCCAGCAAAGAAGGTTAACTTCTGCCGAAATGCGTCCTACTGCACGGCCAAAAACGTGACAATCCGGGCTCGGTGACACGCTGCTTCAGGGCAGGAGCAGCAGCAGCAGCAGTTCCGAGGAGCAGTCCTTCGCTTAAACGCTTTTATTACTTTATGATTTTATTGACGGTTCGTCCTCCTCCGTCCTCGTCGGGGTCGTGTCCTTTTAGAGCTGTGCCATCAGAGCTGTAAAGTGGTCAATAAATTTGCCTAAAGATGTGCTGAACGAACTTTGACGTTTCGACCCGTGGTCGAGTGTTTCCACAACTGCAACTTTTTTTTTTAAGAATGAACTTTTTCGACTTCCTATACAAAAGTCTCTCTCGAGTTAAGGAATCTCCCCATGGAAACGAACTCTTGTTGCGTTGCAATACAATGTCAGTCACTTTTCTTACTCTCCGATTCTGCTGTTGCTGCTCTCAAGGAGTTATTGCTTTTTGTGACTTCAACGTTTTACGAATTTATGTTTCCATTTTTATGAAAATTTATTGCGAGATTTATGAGCGTGGTGGGTACCGAAGGCGAGAACATGCAACTGTAATTTCGATGTGTGTAGCTTTGCTTGACCAGTGTCTCGAAAGGAGTTTGTCACCCGAGCGCTTATGGAAATTGGAAATTTTTATTGACCCTCCGCAAAGCGTAACTGACTTTGAGAGATCGATGAAGGATGGGGATGATGGAGGAACATTTTTCGGTTCAAAGCCCGTTTGGAGGACAAAGATGGGAAAGGATCTTTTGTTGCAGGAAATTTTGCATGGTTTTCGGCAAAGTGGGATTTGACGTGGCTGACAAGTGCGACCGAGCACACAAATGAAATTCAATTATCGCTGGCCGTATCGGTCTAAAAGATATTATCGTTTTATGGAGATGAGACAGAAGTCGTTTGGAAAGTAAGAAATCATTGAGTTATTTTTAGGCGAAATATACTCAATGATAAACACAAAGTTATTCAAAAAACATGTTCCAATTCAAGTAAAAGTGTTCAAAAGCTAAAAAAGCTATCAAAAAATCAATAAAATAATTAATTCTATCAAAAATATGAAAAATAATAACTAAGAATTCCATGAAAAAAGTATAAATTTGACAAGTCTCAAACGATTGATAATAAGTGTTTAAAAAACTAAACAGTTCAGAAGATAAATAAAACAACAACAACATTAAGGGGACCCCTCCTCCATGAGAATGTGACTTAAATTAAGAAGTGCTATTTTATTTTATTCGTAAAAGCTTGAAATAACATTTAGTGGCAATTCTCGATATAAAACCTAGATAAGATATTTGGATCAACCTTATGAAAAATTGTAGTAAAATTTTCTAAATATTTGAAAATTGCACTCCCAAGTAATTTGATTTGCTAATTTAAAGGAAATCGAATATGTAGGGGAGAGTAGGGAGACTTGATCCCCGGGGAGACTTGATCCCAAGCTTGTATCTCGTCAGCATGTGGGTAAAACAATTAGCTTTGTTCTAGAAAGTAGTGCGAAATTGACTAAAACTCATTGTAGAAAGAAAAAATTTAAAAAAAATTTAATTGAGTTACACACATTTTTCTAAGAAGTGCTTAAAAACAGTTCCTAGAAATCTTTTTTCTTTGTTTTAATAAGTATAGAAAACACTCAAAAATTATTCAAAAAAATATTTTTTGTACATGAACTCCAAAACCCTTACGCATTTGACGTTAAATTTACCGTCATACTAATTTTACAATCAGTTGTTTAAGAAAGTGCGTTTAGGGAGACTTGATCCCTGCATTTTTACAGTCACTGGAATCAGCCTCAAGATTAAATAATTGGGCTGGGTTTTTGTACATAGTTTCCTTTAGTATAGTTGTACATAACATACTGCAGTATGAACCATTTTTCAAAAGTTTTGTAAACAAATATTATATAGCTTTTGTAAACATGCTCAATTTTGGTCTAAAAACGAAAATTTTATGTTTTTAAATATTTTGCATGCATAAATTGTTATATTTTGAACACAAACGTACAGGTTTAATGTGAAATTGCTGTAACTTATAGAAAATTAAAAGTTTGGCAGAATAAGAAACATTTTGCATAAGATTTCTTCAAAATGTTGAAAGGGGGATCAAATTACCCCCAACATTTTGAAAATGCTGGTTTGAAATATTATTTTAAAACGCTTGGCATGATTCTAAGAGTTTATCTGATGAAATACCCTTATCAGCCAAACATTGTTGAATGTTTAAGCTTTCAATTCATGCAAAAAGATTATAGTTTTGTGAGAAATTGACAGAGTTATGTGTGATACAAAAAAAGGGATCAAGTCTCCCCACTCTCCCCTAAAATTTGATCAGATGTTGAAAAAAATATCCAGCTTCAGGACTTCAAGAAACCTAATTTTGGACCAAAAGGATTAAAAGTTAGGTATCCTGACTTTTTTCATAAAATTATTTTTATTAGGTCCTTTTCGGTTCAGGGACCTGGTTAGGACCGAGTCGGCTTTTGTAATAATATGGTTCTTAAAGCTAAGAGTAATTATAGAGGATCTTGTGAGGTACCCTGACTTAAACCGTATCATTTTCATTTAAATTTTGAAAATTCTTTTTTTTTAAATGCGTCAATTTGTAACACTGCTCTAACAGATTTTGTACAAAAAGAACAAAAATGGCAAACCATTTTTTTTAACAAAGATGTACCTGGGCAGACGGTAGTATCAAAATTCATGCCATTTCAATAACAAATACTGTAAAAATAACAGAAAAAGTTATGGAATCTTCTTGAAAAATCCATTTTTGCATAAGGGTTTAATAACAGTTTATGTTATCATAACAAAATTTGTTATTGGTCTGATAATGGTTGAAAGCCTAAACCACTTGGGAATAACATTTTTTGTTATGGAAGAATACCTCAGATTGTTATTGGGATGATCGGATTAGTTGTTAAAATAACAAAAAATAATAACAAAGATTTGTTCGAAGAATAACTAAAAGTGTTATTAGTCCGTTATTACAATAACAATCCAATAACAAAAAAAATCATAACGACAAATAACAAATCTTGTTATGAATAACATAAAATGTTATTGACCTATTATTTTCAAATATCAAAAAAAGTTATTCCCAACCCGGGCAGACGATAATAACAAAATTCATACTATTTCAATAACAAATATTGTTAAAATAACTAAAAGTGTTATGGAATCTTCTTGAAAAATCCATTTTTGCATAAGGGTTTAATAAATAGAATGTGTGTTGTTATCATAACAAAATTTGTTATTGGTCTGATATTGGTTGAAATCCAAAACAACGTTAGAATAATATTTTTTGGTATGGAAGAATACCTACAACTGTTATTGGGATGATCGGATTAGTTGTTAAAATAACAAAAAATAATAACAAAGATTTGTTAGAAGAATAACCAAAAATGTTATCAGTCTGTTATTACAATAACAATTCAATAACAAAAAAATAATAACGACGAATAACAAATCTTGTTATAAATAACATAAAATGTAATTGGCCTAGTATTTTCAAATATCAAAAAATGTTATTCCCAAGTTATTTCCGTCTGCTCGGGTAATTTTTACTACCATATTTGACAGAGCTAACAATAAGTAATTTTTGATTAACATTAAAATAGGATCGTTGCTATTTTTTAACTTTTTTATTATTTTTTTTTTCAAAGAATAAGAGTTGAACTGTTGTTTAGAGAGAATTTCATTAAAAATAAATACATCGTAAATCTTTTTTCATTTAAAGAGAGAACAGAGCAGGAATAACTAGAAGAAGGAAAAACAAACAAACTTTGAGATAATTTATTTTGTTAAAAAAAAACATTAGGCTCAAAATACAATTTGTTTAAATTTATCTCGAGCCTTTTTTTAGTTTTAATAAAGTAAATGATTTTCTGACCCAGGCAAATTTCTTTTAAAATCATTTAACAATATCTTATAAGGCTGTTGCAAATATCTGTTTAAGTTCATGTCGCTCTACTCTGACTAAGTCCAGAGGGGAAGAGGGCAAAAAAAATTACAGTTGAAATAAAAAGATTTCAACATTCTAATGTAGGGGAACTATACCCTTTCTCAGCCTATTTCTATTATCGGCCTATCAGCACTTTGATCATGAATTACAGCTTATATAAAGTGTTTTTGACTGTGCCAAAGTAATAAATAGCTCAAATAAAAGTGAGCAAGCAACTCTCCATTGTTGAAACATCTGAAAATGTTGATTTAATAGCAGAAACGGCAAAAGTGATGAGAATTGGTCGAACGGCTTAGTGTGATTAAAATGGGTATATTTCCCCTATAAAATGTTTCAAATAGATTGTACACAAGTTCTTTTATTTTGCAATAATTTTTTTTTTTCGAAAAAAAAATAAGTTTAGAAGGATAAACAAATTCGGATTTCAGAAAGAGAAGGGCGACATAAACTTTGAAAAATATTGGCAAAGGTCTAGATAACAAATGCGACAGTTTTAAGTTTTGCGTTAGTTAGAAAAAAGCAAGTTTAACAAAATAGTAGGTTTTATGAAATTTTGATTTTGAGACACAGGGCAGCATGGAAATTTTTTCTTAGGAAGGGTTTTAATTTTTAGAATTTAATTTTTTTTTTAAATTATTTAAATTGTAATCTTAAAAGTATTCTAAATCATTTTTAATGCAAAATCAAACTGCAAAACATTGCTTAATTTTTTCTGATAAATGTATCACAAATGCAATCCCGACAAGTGTGCCGATTTGATCGATTGTTGGTAAAAATACACATATTTTATTTTTTTTTTTAAATCTGGAGTAAATTTTCAATACAACCTAGATCATGGATTTCCTATCCCGATAGAATCTTTCGAAAATTTAATCTAGAAATGGTTTCAATTTATGTATGTCTATTTCCAATTTTCATGGAGACTTCAGTGTAGAGTAATTAGAAAATTGTGTTAAGCAAGGGTAGGGAATAGTAAAGATTAAGTTCATTTAAATGTTTGGAGAATTCGAGATGTTATTTTCTTGATTAAACATATTGCGTTCTCAAAAATATTCAATTAAAAACAATTACCTAATAAACCTATGAAAAATCTAACAATAATATTCAATCATAACTTCCATCAATTGACAAAACCTGCCAAAGACTTCCCACAGACAAAATTCGTCGCTGTAGGTCATCACTTTGTGTGTCAAAGAGCAGCGCACAAAGCCCCGGCCTTAAGTTGGCGTGACAGGCTAAACACTACCGAACAATTGCAAATGTGATATGTCTCATTTCGTTTTCTCAGAGGCCGCAACGCGCCCGGTTGACACTTCCTTTCTTTCTTGTTCTGTCTTTGAGCCGCTACTCCCTCATCATTCGTTTTGAAATACTTTTTTTTGTGTGTGATTTTTGCTTTTTCTTCTGTGTTTGCTGTTTTTGTGTCGTGTAGGTACATGGATCGTTTAACATTTCTTTTTTTTTTTCTTCTTTTTTGGGACCTCAGAGTCAGTTTGACGGTAGGTCCAGTGTCGAGTGTGTGTTAATTCAGCGGGTCTCCTTTGTGGGCTTTGATTTGGCCTAATGGGATCTACTTTGGACCGGGAACGCCCCCGTTTTTTCGTATTTTTGGACATAACCTGGATCACCTCAACAAAATGCGTTGTCTGTCGGTGAGTTTTGCTAAACGGTTTTGGTTATTGAGCTTCATGACACAAATCACTGGAATATTTTTTAAATAGTATGCTCGTATGTGTTAATTTTTAAAATTATTAAAATAACTTATTCTTCACCAACTCACACAAACCTGGAAAATGTTGAATGTAATTTTGTTCCCTGATCAAGAATCCTAGTTCCATTTTTCGACAACTCTTGACGGTGGCGTACACCACCGTCCAACCCAAATGTCTATTTCTTTAATGATTTCATCAAACATATCAAAGACCACCCAAAATGCTCCCGAACCGAAATTCTTGACACCACATCTCAATCGGACGCGGCCAGTCCCATCTGGCCCTGGGCAGTACTCGGCGGCCACCGTTTGTTTTCCGAAGAAACAAAAAGTTCCAAAAATAAGTGTTTCTTCCTCGAAGCATCGAGCTGATTGCCGAATCGTATCGACTGCGAAAGTGACGAGTTGATTGCTGACAGACAGCCCGACAAGGAATCTAACGCACTGATTGAACCAACATTGTAGCCAGTTCCAGCAGCTGCCTGCCAAATCAACGGTTGGAGGATGTCTTTTTCAATCGTTTTTCCTTTTAGTCAGAGATGTGAAAATCTTAAAAAGTTGTGGAATAAGCTGGTGGAAAACCACTTCCAACCATCTTTAAGAATTACAATCGATTATTGATATGTTGAAAAATAAAAGTTTTACCCTAACAATTATCAAAATTAATTCATATTTTAGCATCACTGCCCCCCACACACATGGGCTTTGTGTATCGCGCCACGTTGATAAATTGATTTATGTTGATTTCAATCCATCACGCGACTTCATCGAATATCTGTCATTACTGAAATGGGAATGGAGGAAAAAAAAGCCCACGAATTCCTCCGGCTAAAACACGTCATTCAGCACATCGAGCGAGTCGGCATTCACAGATCAAATCAAAAAGGTGTTTGAAATGACACAAAATTACAAATTACTCCCTGAATAGAGGGGCATTAGAAGGTTCACAGAAAAAAGGTGTAGTCGAATAATTGGGACGCCGCGACTTGAAGGCCGACAAATGTTGAGCAAAACCGCAATAATTCAATTTCGATTCGTTTGCTTTTCAAGTTTGGAGTTTTGACAAAACGAAAAAAAAACTTGGAGAGAAAAAAGTCTGACCCCGGTATTTAGCGGTGCGCTTCAGGGTGGTCACTGGATTAGGCCACCGGGCCAGGTTCACACAGCCTCGCAGAATTAAGGCCAAAGAAAAGCGACACGATTTATGGTCGGTGCACTTCAAGATCATAAGAGGGTGGGAACTGGTCCTCTAAAGATCTTCGTTTTCGATCGGTGGCCAGTTGGTGTTTCACGGAGAGGTGCCAACATAAATTATTGGGTTCTTTTGTGTTGACGAAACGGAAAGTAAAACCTCCCGGCTTTTGTGTTGATTGTTCTGGACGGGAGATCATCAAAAGGATCGGGATGAGCGGTGTCTCGGAGACGCAACGGAGCCAGCAGGTTATAAAGAGAGGATAAATTTGTGTTGAAAAACATTTTTTTTTAAGATTTTTTTTTAATTCTATGTATCCAATCCAATCCAATCCAATCCAATCCAATCCAATCCAATCCAATCCAATCCAATCCAATCCAATCCAATCCAATCCAATCCAATCCAATCCAATCCAATCCAATCCAATCCAATCCAATCCAATCCAATCCAATCCAATCCAATCCAATCCAATCCAATCCAATCCAATCCAATCCAATCCAATCCAATCCAATCCAATCCAATCCAATCCAATCCAATCCAATCCAATCCAATCCAATCCAATCCAATCCAATCCAATCCAATCCAATCCAATCCAATCCAATCCAATCCAATCCAATCCAATCCAATCCAATCCAATCCAATCCAATCCAATCCAATCCAATCCAATCCAATCCAATCCAATCCAATCCAATCCAATCCAATCCAATCCAATCCAATCCAATCCAATCCAATCCAATCCAATCCAATCCAATCCAATCCAATCCAATCCAATCCAATCCAATCCAATCCAATCCAATCCAATCCAATCCAATCCAATCCAATCCAATCCAATCCAATCCAATCCAATCCAATCCAATCCAATCCAATCCAATCCAATCCAATCCAATCCAATCCAATCCAATCCAATCCAATCCAATCCAATCCAATCCAATCCAATCCAATCCAATCCAATCCAATCCAATCCAATCCAATCCAATCCAATCCAATCCAATCCAATCCAATCCAATCCAATCCAATCCAATCCAATCCAATCCAATCCAATCCAATCCAATCCAATCCAATCCAATCCAATCCAATCCAATCCAATCCAATCCAATCCAATCCAATCCAATCCAATCCAATCCAATCCAATCCAATCCAATCCAATCCAATCCAATCCAATCCAATCCAATCCAATCCAATCCAATCCAATCCAATCCAATCCAATCCAATCCAATCCAATCCAATCCAATCCAATCCAATCCAATCCAATCCAATCCAATCCAATCCAATCCAATCCAATCCAATCCAATCTAATCCAATCCAATCCAAAACAATCTAATCTAATCTAATCCAATCTAATCCAATCCAAAACAATCTAATCTTATCTAATCTAATCTAATCTAATCTAATCTAATCTAATCTAATCTAATCTAATCTAATCTAATCTAATCTAATCTAATCTAATCTAATCTAATCTAATCTAATCTAATCTAATCTAATCTAATCTAATCTAATCTAATCTAATCTAATCTAATCTAATCTAATCTAATCTAATCTAATCTAATCTAATCTAATCTAATCTAATCTAATCTAATCTAATCTAATCTAATCTAATCTAATCTAATCTAATCTAATCTAATCTAATCTAATCTAATCTAATCTAATCTAATCTAATCTAATCTAATCTAATCTAATCTAATCTAATCTAATCTCTAATCTAATCTTATCTAATCTAATCTAATCTAATCTAATCTAATCTAATCTAATCTAATCTAATCTAATCTAATCTAATCTAATCTAATCTAATCTAATCTAATCTAATCTAATCTAATCTAATCTAATCTAATCTAATCTAATCTAATCTAATCTAATCTAATCTTATCTTATCTAATCTTATCTAATCTTATCTAATCTTATCTAATCTTATCTAATCTTATCTAATCTTATCTAATCTTATCTAATCTTATATAACTAGCACTCATCGTTTTGATAATCATCCTGGAGAATGATGGGATGATTACTTTACAACGACTTGCTTTTCTAAACGGCCAGGCCAACTGCGTTATGTAGGCCGCTAAAATGATTCGGTGAATGCATTATGTTTGTGTACGAATTTTAAAACAATAGAACATTCAATAAATCAACAACGGGGGAAGAAACGTATAGGTCCCCCGTTCAGGTTCCTCGAAAAAATGTTTAAAGGGTCGTTTTATATTTTTTAAATTCTACATTCCAAGAATTTATTCACTTTTGTTTTCTGAAAAGTCTATCATAAGACCTACAATTTTCTCAAAGATTTCAAATCGATCAGACAATTCCTCCTCAACTTTCAAATGTTTCATGTAATGCTAAATCAACCTATATTCGAATTTGTACAAAATAGCTTTTTAAAGTGTTTCTTATTGTTTTCATAATTTATATAAGAAGGGTTCCAGAAAATAAATACAAATTTTGTATTACTTGTTATCTTAATTCGAGGACACCGGATCATTTTCTTAAATGATTGACAATTAGATGTCAATTACCCATTGTAGTTTAAGAATTCCAGCAAATTGAGCAGAATTGTCACAACATTTTCCAATTAACATTCACCAAAAAGGCTAATGGAAATAATTACAAGGTGCTTTTAAACATTCCTTGATATTCTCAAATTTCAATTACCCAGACAATATGCCTTTCCAATGGAATTAAATGCAGAAGAAAAGCTCAAGCCATTCAAGGAAGACAATATAACTGAACCGATTTTCTTTTTTTTTTTGTTTCCACTGGCTCTGGATCGATTTCCGCCTGGCCACACAAACTCGATTTGGCTCATCTCCTCTAATTCCACTTTAAATTTGATTGTTTCTACAATCCATTTGGCTGAAAAACGATACGAGTGTGTGTCCTTTTTCTGCACCACAACCAAAGAATCGTCCTTTTTTTGCGAACGGACTAATCCGGACAGTAGCCATCAATGCAAAGAAAGTGGTTTTATTTTGGTGTATGGCTCTCACATGTGCTCGTAAGGATATGTGAGCAACACAATGCCCTCAGCATACGGGATCATTTGAAATTGCATCCTTGTGCATTATTGGACGGCAAACAAAAAACCTACAAGATAGGCCCAGTTTGGCATGCAAACACATGTGAGATTTCAAGGGCTGATGGTTTTGCATCTTTTTTACTATGCCAGTTGCGAAAGATGAAGGCTTAGGGCAAAGCTTCTTCGGGAAACAATCGTCTCTAGATACAGTTAATTTGGGACGTTGAATAAGACGATTTTGTATTGTATTATTAAGCTGTTGCAACAATCAGCTATTCGAAGATGCTCTTATGTCAGGCGGGATTTGTGGTGATTCGTTACGGAGTGTTTTGTGCAACGTATATGTTTTTTAAAGTAATCTGAGCAATATAGATTTCTAGAAAAAAAAAATCAATCATAGATATAAACAAAACTAGTGGACTACCTTTCATAACCTAGCAATTACTTTCAAAAGGGAGTAAACAGTCATAAATTAAACGTTCGTTTTAAACTCTCAACTTAAATTCCACGTCCGTTGGCACCAACTTTTCGTTTGCAATAAATCAGCAAAATTGGTTGCTTTACTTATTTGCTCAAATTTTTCTTCCATCACCTCCGCGGAAACTGAGCTCCACAATACTGTCACCGTCTTTGGACCATTAATCTTGCTCAATAGCATACCGGTTGGGTAGGGTGTTTAGGAGTAGATTGGATGGCTTAAGGCCGATGCAAATATTTTTCAAAGTTTTTGTCCCTTAATATAAATATTGAAATAACAAGCCAAAGTTTCAATATTTGCATGGAAAAAGTGTTCTAAAATGCATTTTACACTTGTTTAGATGTTTTGGAATTATAAGTTTTCAAAAAATGTAAGATTTGACTTTTTTTTTGTGAAAAAAAAACTTTTTGCGATAATAAACATCGAAAATAAATCAAAACAAACATACTAAAATAGTTCAAAACGCAGGGGAATGCATTTTAAATTGGTTTCAGCCGATTGCACTTAAATTTTCATTGATATTTTGATGTTTTTTGAAAAAAAAAATTTTTTTTTGTCCCCTGATCTATCCGGCCAACTTTAAAGAGGCGGAGGGGGACAAAAACTTTAAGTAAAATTTGTACCAGCCTTAGTACATTTAAAATATTTTATTAGTGTGTAATCCAAGATAGCGTTCTGAATGGCGAAATTGAGACCTGAAAATTTTATTTTTATATACATTAGGCAAACAACAAGCCAAATTTAATTAATTTGGAGTCACTTAAAAAAAATAATTGCTCATTGTGAAGCCCGAACAAGTAGGATTATCAACAGTTTCTATAGAAATTTTCGAATACTCGGATCATCGTATAACTGAGATTTTAGTACCGTATTGTGTTCAGCAAAGAATTAATAATTTTAAATTATAATAAATAAAAATAAATGGCATGTTTAAAAACATTTAATTTGAGCAATAAGTTTTTTATTTCAAGCAAAATTTTAAAATTTGGATAACGACTTTTCTACATGTCAAGTTCTGATAACAAAAAACTTGATGGTTCTTCAATACCGTTAACGGTGCACATTACCCAGAGCTTTTGCACAAAGATTTTTGTTACAGAAATTTCATTATCTTCAAAACTACGGGAACTATCGATATATTTTTTATTTACAGTATGGCCCATAAAAAATGCGACATTGTTATTAGGTGAAAATCGGGACTATTTTTACTTTTTATGATGTAGAAGCATGTGTACATGCTAAATAGGTTCTAGACAAACAATCAATGCCTTTAAAACCATTCCCTTAGCATAAAATACGTAACAGCTCATTTAAATTTATAATTTTCCAATTTGTTCTACGCCCAGGCCATATAAAGAAAAACATACTTTTTTCATGTTAGTCGATCTGGATAGCCTTATTTGGTATTTTTATGGACTGAAAAGTATACAGCCTTCAAGGTTAATGATTTTTTAAAGTTGCACGAGTTAGTTCCACCGAATTTTACGCAATCTTTTCAAAAATATCCCGATTCTGAAAATGCATCAATTTTTGGGATTTTTTTGGAGCCTGCAATGTTTCAATGAAAAAAAAAAAAAAACAAATGCTACTAATGATGGTAATTTATACTAACAGGTGCTTTGATGTGACTTTTAACAATATAGAGCCGCTGGGCATGCTTTTGAGCCACCGACAACGGTTTTAAGTTATTGATTTATTTTGAAAGAATCACACCAAATAATAACCAAAATGGCATTTTTCACACATATTACCAATTTTAACAAATTTAAAAAACTTCGTTGATTGGGCGAATTTAGAGGGACTTCTAACGATGCTTTCGGCACATTGTTGGATATTTTAAACTGTTTCGTTTTTGAAATATACATTATTTAATTAGGGTAAATATTGTTCCAAAAATACATTCATAATTGTAGACCGCCTGTACACAGTTTTGGTGAACTGCAAAAAAAATATCATGACGACATCTTCAAAACATACTAAAATAACACCATAATACATAAAAAATCAGATTGTTAAATAAATTTAAGAATGGTCTCACTTTTTCTGTGAAAAAATGCACATGTCGCATTTTTTATGGGCCATACTGTATTCACTGTATTCATTAACATTTGACTATTTTTACAATCGGATTATTGCAGGACTTTTTTATGATCTTTCTGATACAAATATTTTTAATTTTTATCCAAATGGCTTTTTATTGACACGAAAGTAAATATTAATTTATGAATAAATGAATATATGAATATGTAATATGAATATAAATATTTAAATACATGAAAAAAATATAATGATTTATAATTGCGTTAGGTGAAATTTCAGGTTCATTAAAATTATTCGATACATTTCAAAATTAATTGTAAATTTCTAACTACAAAAAAAAAAACTAACTTAATCCACCTATGTGGTTGGAGCCTTCCTCACAACAATGGCTGTACACAAGTTTCATCTATTTTTTAGATCCGGCTTCCAAAAAGTACATCGCTATCACTTAAGTGGCCATATCTCGAGACAGGGTTGCCAGATCTTCAATGTTTTGGACTCGTTGGAAAGGTCTTTTGATAACCTAACCAACAATAGGTCGGATGGTGGATCCGGACATAGTTTACATACAGTTAAGCGAGATCCAAATATATGTGAACACACATTTTTATACATAACTTTTGAACTACTTATCGAAACTTCAATCTGTATAAAACTCGATCTATGGGACCCTAAACTAAGTCGAATGCAACAAGTTCGGGTCAAATCGGTTCAGCCAGTGCCGAGAAACATGAGCTAGTTTGTTGGTCACATACATACATACACACACACTTACACACACACATACACACACACATACACACAGACATTTGTTCAGTTTTCGATTCTGAGTCGATATGTATACATGAAGGTGGGTCTACGATGTTTTTATACGAAGTTCATTTTTAGAGCAGGATTATAGCCTTACCTCAGTGAGGAAGGCAAAACCCTCAATTGATATTCTTATTGATTCATGATTGAAAGCGCCTGGCTGGATTCTAAGGTGTTATTTCAAAATAAATTAAGTATCAGCAACTCGATTTGAAAGCAAAAACTAAAATATAGCCTACATTTGAAATCACTGAATAACGAAAGCTACAATATTTCATGAATAAATGAAAGTTAGTATTTGAAATTGAGGTGAAAAGTCATCGTTTGTGATTGGACACTCAATAATATTTTAACTGAATGAATGTACATGGAAAAAAATTCTGAATAAATATAAATGAAAAAATAAAATAAAAAATAATAAAATATAAAAAAGGCGCAAAACTAGTCATTAGGTTTACTTTTTATTCGGCCATTAGGGCGGTCATATGTTAGTCAGAATGGTTACAAAATCTATTTTTCGAAAAAAAAGCCAAAAAATTTTTTTTTCTAAAACTTATAAATCCTTGTTTATTTGACCGATTTTAGCTTACTTGGATGCTTTTGAAAGATTATTATTTAGGCCTGCAAGAAAAAAAAAAAGTTTCGCTTTTTTCTTTCAAGAGGTTTATCCCGTTATCCTGTTTATGAACTTATCCCAAGATTTTAAATCTGTAGAGTGAATATTTTTGGAGATTTCGATAAAAATATTTAAAGCTGTACCGAAGACTCTATGTACAGCCATGGTGAAAATGGCATTTTTAAGTTTTACACGACCTTTTCAAAAGTCATTCTAGATTTTCAGTCCCCAAACAGTTTCTCCTGTTAACTCATCTAATATAATCTTTCATTTGAGTTCAAATGAGCTGACATTGGGCAAAACGACGAGGAGTTATGATATTCTATTTTTTTTCGTGAATCAAATATTTTGGAACCACCTAAACTTGGTCAGCATCTCTTTATGACTAAATTGAAAAAAAAAACATTCCTGATTTTTGTTCTTTTTTTAAATTTAAAGTTCTATCATTTACATGAAATTGCTGTTTATATTTATAAGAAATATCAGTATATTTAATAATATCATGGTCAAATTGATGTATACTCAGATTTTTTGGATTTGAACCATTTTCAAAACATTCTTTTGTTTGATTGTATGATTAAAATATGCAGCTCGTAAATATAAAGTATAAGCGAATCAATAAAAAATATATATAAGAATAAATAATGGAAAGCTAAGGTGCACATCTTATCAAACATCAATATAACTGAAATTTGCTCGTCATGTTTACATGAAAGATAATCTTGTAAAATACCATTTTCCTTCATAAGATAATCTAAAATGCTTAAGAAGCTGTATAAATAGCAGTTTATGCAACGAATTGCAAAATGTTTGCAAGTTTTCGAAGCTCTGTCAAAATGAGTAGGGTAGAGTAGTCATCAATGAGACACGGGGAACAATGATAAAATGGCTCTCACAAGTCGCAGTTTCAACCAATCAGGCTCATATTTGGGGGAAAGGAGTGTCTACTGGATAAACGTCTGCCATTATAGTGGCTTTGGTTATGGACGCTTCTTGAAAAGTTACTCATAAATGTTTGATTCTGGGATGTAAAAGTAAATTATGGACAAAAAATACTTTTTCGCTCCTAGGCTGCCATTAACACCAAAACTAATATTTCTTCAAATTTCTTTCGACGTTCCATAGGGATTGAGTTGGGCTACAATGTCCTTTCATTAGGTTTGGCCAAAATTTGGAATATACCCAGTATCCAGGACTGTCTCATTGTTCCCCACTCATTTCAGCTCATGGGTAACAATGAGACACTTTGATTTTTCTTCATTAAACTTTTCGAAATCTATGGAAATCTTTCAAAACATGAATTAAAAGTGATTTTTGGCATATTTATTGAGTTTTAACTTCATTTAACCAAAAATACAATGTTATTTGGTATAAATATACGAATTTTACAAAATTTAAATACTTTTTAGTATAACTTTTGTTAATTAAAGTTCCATGTTGGCAAAATTGCTCTAAAATATTCAAGGCAAGTTACCTGCTATGGAACAATACAAAAACATGATGTTTTACTAGAAAAATCTTGATTTTCATAGTGTGTCTCATTGTTCCCCAGCTGTCTCATTGTTCCTGCCAAGTGCGTCTACAATGAGACAGTTGAATAACTCTGGCTGTAGATGTCGGATCGATCTCATATTTTGGTCAATGTTAGAACACATTAAAAGAAAGAAAATGCAACAAAAAGCTCATTGAAACATTCTGATGAAAAAATGAGAAAAATCTTTGAAAGTTGAAAACCAAAAGTGTCTCATTGATGACTACCCTACCCTATTGTAAAGTTCATCTTTTTGAAATTCGTTCAATTCAGTTGAACTTTTCAGAACATAAAAAGTTGCTGTAATGATTTTTTTTGAACCTTTATTCTAGGTGATGAAATTGCAGATGAATGTGATAAATTTAAAAAATTCGAAAATTGACTACCCTTTTTGAGTAATACACTTGATAATAATTTATAGACCTGGATTTAGAGCGCAATTGATACAAAAATATGAATTCTGTAAACAAACCATTAAATTTAATCGAGAGAAATTGCTCAAATCACCCCATAACTCCCTAACCTTCTAATGTTAACTGGATCGTGAAAAATTTCCCGCCAAACCCGACCCATAATAAGCAGTCAAACAAGAAAACCCTAAAAAACGGCAAACCCGGTGATGCTGGTTGGTCGCGTGTTTCACACAGCTTTGGCGGAAAGGGAAGTTGGGTTGTGTCGCGGTCTGAGGGTGTGGGCGACGGAAACGGTTCAAGCGGAAAATATTTCCTGTTTGGCTCAATTTTGGCCGCCCAAAACAAAACGCCACTCAGTGAGGGCGCAAAAAAAAACCCACCCTCGCAAATGGCAGTGGAAATGGCTCAGATAGCAGATCAGCAATGGGAAAGCGGTTCTCTTCTTGACATTGTGGAAACTTTCGAAAGAACAAACACCGTGAACAAAAAAAACGCAGAGTCTTGGTAAAAAGTCAAACAGAGCACGTTTGAGCAAAATTATATGCTTGAAGAAAGGAAATCGACCACAGGGGGATCAGAATAAGTAATCATTAGAGTTTCATGATACTTTTTTTTTGCTTGCTTCAATCCGATTCTGCAGAATGGAAGTGTTACTTTGATGTTTCGGTGATTCATTTCTCGATTACAATTGATGCATTCTCTTTAAAATCGTATTTTTATTATGTAGTCATTGGTTCATTTGATTGAATTTGGATTGAAAAAAGGATCAGGTTTAACAGATTTGCATGATTTGCTATATTTCTAAGTTTGAAAACTATTTCTAATCGATAAAATTAGGTTTCTTTAAAATCATAATTGACTTTTTTAATCAATATGTTAAAAGATATTTTTCCTATTTCACTTTTTACTACTATTTTTATTTTGCTTCGAATTCCCTTCCTCTCTTGTAGTCAATTCCACGACGACGACGGCAATCTTTTAAGGGCTTTATTTATCCAACAGAGACCCACAATCGTTGAGTTGAGCGGCGGCGGTAGGATAAGTAGAGGGCAGTCGATGGAGAGCTGCTTAATTTGATTACATACATTCGCGTGAGCAGCACATACACACACACACACACACACACACACACACACTCACAAATCGGCAGATCCGAACACATTTTATATCGATATCCGAGGCATGTAATTTGCTCACGCGCGCTCCTTCCGTGAGGTTTTCAACGACGATTTGTTGATGTTGTTCGTCAATCTGATCCTTCAGCAATCGCAGTGCAGTGGTAGCAACCAATGAAATCCGCGGCTTGGATTGATGTGCTGAAAGGTGTTGTTTGGGGAGATTGTTGTGGCTTTTTTTTATCAAAGGCAGAAAGACAAGAATTGAAATTTTTTGAACTGAAAAAATCCAATACGCGGGGGAGAAAGATTTATTTATTTGAATATTAGTAAAATATTTATAATATAGCTAAAGGCTTGACGATTATCATCAGGATTGTAAAAATATCAAACATTCAGTTCTCAGCAACTACAATTATCATGCTCAAAGTCTCATCTCCCAACTTATTTATCTGCAACTAGTGTTGACAGAACTTCATGTGACATTCTCTTATTCCTCTTATTTTCACATTCACAATCATTCCCCCGCAACAAAGCGTAGCCACAAAAGCCGCTACAGAACAAAATTGGTCAACGTAGGTGACCGGCACGTAATGCGTGGTCAGTTCCCAAACACCTCTCGCGTTCTTTCTTTGCCTTCTTCTGAGAAAACAGAATAATCTTTGGCGAGTGTTTGTGAACGAGCAAAAGAGAAGGAATGATAGAACAAGAATACTCATTCTGGCAATCACGAGATAAAAGATTGACTTTAGTGACGCTAGAACCACTAAATAAATTTTGGCTATCACTCATTTACAACACTGATAATTTTGCTAATTTTATAGAATTGCTTAATAAAATTTTAAGGTCTTTTCCCGATCGGTGCTTATTTTCAAATTGTGGGACCTGTTTATTTTAAAATAAAATGTATTTTGAATTGATTAAATTTGTTTAAGCGATTTTTTATGCAAATATTATAGGACAGACAGAAATACTGAGGATAATATTTGATTTAATTACTTCTTTTTTGTATAAAAAAAGAAAGAACACAACGACTTCCTAAAAAAAATGTTTGTGTTTCAAATCAGGCCTTTATCAAATAAAAAAAAAAGATTCAAATAGATTTTTTCATACAATGTCACAAATCATAGCAATGTCATCAATGATCTGCATTATAAGCGCCATTCAAAAGCGACGTAAACTTTTGTTTTGTTTTGCTCTATTCCACATGAAAAAAAAATCATTTTTTTTTAGGAATAGATGGAATTTGAGTCCAAACCCATCATATCACCAAATGTTGGTAAAAGTGAGGAAGGCACCAACCACATAGGTGGATTGAGTTAATTTTTTCTTAAACAGATAATTTTTTATCAAGATACAGATTTTTAAGTATTCAGCATCACTTTGTATGACTACCCGAGCAGACGGAAATAACTTGGGAATAACATTCTTTGTTATATGAAAAAAACTAACCTAATAACATTTTACGTTATTTATAACAAGATTTGTTTTTCGCCGTTATGATTTTTTTGTTATTGGATTGTTATTGTAATAACAGACTAATAACATTTTACGTTATTTTTCGAACAAATCTTTGTTATTATTTTTTGTTATTTTAACAACTAATCCGATCATCCCAATAACGTTTGGAGTTATTCTTCTATAACAAAAAATGTTATTCTCAAGTTGTTTTTGCTGTCAATCAATATCAGACCAATAACAATTTTTGTTATGATAACATAAACTGTTATTGAACTCTTATGCAAAAATGGATTTTTCAAGATTATTCCATAGCACTTTCAGTTATTTTAACAGTATTTGTTATTCAAATGGCATGAATTTAGTTATTACCGTCTGTTCGGGTAGCCCGCAAAATAGATCGGAAACTTGCGTGGAAAAACTTTTGATGCAAAATTTATCTTTTTGACATAAGAAAAGCCAAGAGGTTAATATTAATCAAAAAATAATAAATTTTAGGTCTCAAAATTATTTTTTCTTCCAATTTGATAATATTTTGTTCGGAAATTTTTAATTGAAATAGTTCTATCGTTATTTTTTGAATCTCCCATCTCCTTCAGATTGTTTTTCCCGAATACAGAAGGCAAATAAATAAAATTTATGTATTTTTCTTTCAACAAATGTTTGGAATCAAATTCAAACGAAGTACCCATAACATTTTTGGTGTGGCTTCTTGCAAATTTGCAAATTATGATTTTTGGGTCTACATATCGCCTAGAGACGCACAACTTTAGCAATTTTGTTTTAGTTACATAACTGGGGATAAAAATTTCAAATAAAACTTGCATAAAGCCCAACGTCGAAATGGCAAAAAAAAAATCTTTGTTAGTAGTTTTTACTTCTTCTCTTGACTAGGAAACAAATATTGTCCTCATTCCCAATAACAAATGGTTGTAATTTTCCGCATATTGCATGCCTTGAATATAGAAGATGAAAATGATTCATATATCTTGAAGAATGCAAATCCTTTATTTTTTAATAATTATTCTTAGTTTTATTTTAGTTAGCAATGAAATATAAAATAAACTATTAAATTTTCAAAATCTTTCTTAATAATCTACAAGCTTTCTTCGTGGCGTCTAACAACCAACGAAGACAAACTTGCTCTTTCGTAAACTTATTCTCACTGTTGCTTCTGGAAACATCACTGTCAAAATTAAACATTTTATTTTTTTCCTGGTCTTTTTGTAGTTTTTTTTATTTCTATAATTTTATGGCATCACTTTTCCTGTAACTTTTTATGCTGTGCACAGACCACTTTTTCGCTTCTTTTACGAGTGCAAACCTGCGTTAAAGTTTGTATCCTCGCAGAGCTGGCCAACAGGATTAGAGGTTGTTATCCAAAACACTTTGCTGGTTGCTGGTCCAAGGCTGAAGGAAAAGAAAAAAAAGGTAAAGGATTGACGAGCATTGAATGCTCACCGGATTATTGCTTAATTTAAAGCGTTTGCTGGAAACTTGCTGGTTGATGAAATTTGGTTGGGGAAGATTCAAGGTAGAAAATTAAAGGGAGCGATAAAGTTGTAACCCGTTTAGCGGTTGCAAATTTGATCAGCATAATTTGGCGATAAGATTACCACCAATTAAGCACAGTGAACACCTACTTAGCTTAAAGTCGATTGAGAAAGAAAATTACTCAATTTCGAAGAACTCGAAAAACCGTTTGAGGTCTTTGATTCCCGGGAAACTTCCGCCAAAGCAGCATGATCCATGTTCGATTAGTGGGTGGCAAACCAGAGCCACGCACGCCCGGAAGCCTCCGAGACTACTGGTCTTGACGAGAACAATCCCCGACAGCTCAAATATCAATCGAAGAACCACCGAAGGCAACAAAGAATCCTTCGCCCAGGCAGGTCTTACAGAATTGAACAAGAAACAACAAACCTCGGCAGCATCCTCCGGTCGCCCCTTTGTCTTCGGCATGTTCGCCTGTCGTCACTTTTTATTTATTGTTGACTCCCGGGATGACAAGTTCTGCCGACTAGCCGGACTAGAGCCGACCAACTAGAGTAGGACTTCACACCCAGACCGCACACACCCCGGTCCGGGCAAGGACGTGCGTGATAGGGTGTCCCAAATTGCTCAAAATGTCGAAATCGATACTGCTGTCTTCATTCCCAATGATATTCCAGAAACTAAAGCACTTACTCTTAAGAATATGTGTCTTTTTGGGCCACCCTACTGTTTATGCTCTCGCAAGGATGTTCCAGAGCGCTTCCCCTTGGGCTAATTTTCTCCAACAAAGCAAAACTCGGTCACTTGAATCTTCAGCCTCGGACTCACCCCGGACGGGCAAGAATCTGCGGGAAACGAGATAATTAATGGCTTTCCGATGGCTCAACAGCAACAACAACAACAACAACAAGAGCCAGAGACTCTGGTCATGATTGTTGTTTTTGCCTTGGAAAGAAGTGTGATGGCTTTTCAATAGCACACTCTGGAAAAACGACGGCGTCGACGCCAAACAGATCGACATGTCGGCAGCTACCGGAGTTTACTTGGATAAAAGTGAAGAAGAGACCGGCGTTGTATTGGGTCTATCTGGTGGACAGAAGTGACCGATGCCAGTTGGTGGAATGAAGAGTAATTGATCTTCTTTAGAGACATTTTTAAATTAAAGTTTATTTTTTCTTACCTGGATCAAAAAAATTCAACAAAAAATAAAATTACTCCCGTTTTTTTTTTTTTTAATTTGACACTAAATTTCAAAATTCATATTTTTAATTCTCTTCCTTTCCTCGATCTCAACCAGAGCTGGTGAACTGTTCAGTACAGTTCAGTGAACTGTTAATTTTAAATATCATAAACTTCTAACTAAATTGAAGCTTGATCAAAATAGTATTAAGCAATCACAGCTAGCTCCTCGGCTAATTCAAAAACTTCTTCAAATTACATCCTTCAATTCAACTTCAATAAAATCGCACACCTTGATTAAATTAGTACCAATGAGGCGGCTACCGATTGTTGAATTCAGCCAAATTACCCAAGCAACGCCAGTCGAAATCCGAGAAAACTAATAAAATCAAGACAGCCAGCCATCCGTGCCAAAGGAAAACGGAAAAACCTCTCAATTTACGACCCCCCTCCGGGCGGCACCAATTGCTTTGATGTTTTCGGAAACATTGTTGCGTAATTGGATCAATTTCTTGGCCAACATCCGGCCCCCGTCGTGGGGCTAATTTGCGCGCCCAGCTTCCTCTCATCGCGCGGATCACTAATCGATCTTCGAACTTTGAACGTTCGAAAGATGTTTTTTCTTAACAAAAAATGAAAAGTCGAAGGGATGGTCAAATCACGGATGCATCTTTTAATTGAAACTTAATGCAGAGCCAGCAGGAAGAAATGAAACAGAAAAAGGTCGCGACCAACTCAAATTGAACGTTTTCACTGAAAAATTAAATTAGGTCCCTTTTGCTGGCCGCGTCGTATCAACCGTGGACTTGACTTTTCGAATCGAATCGTTATGACCACTGAATGGGATGTAAATGATGATTGATTTAAGTGATACTTGGCTCCTCCCGGGCTCTTGGACTTGTGGACTTGGTTGGGCACGCAAGAGCTGCTCGGTTTGTTTTGAGTCGTGGCGGCCTAAGTGATGTCCAGTGCGGCAGTTGAAATGTGGGGCCCTGCAGGGCAATACGCGATGATTGAGAGTATCGGCGTGAGGAATTTAATCGAAATCGAACATTTCGTAGCGGCATAAATTATAGGCCACCAGAGTAGTGGTAGCGACGTCCGCTGTACGGTTGCAGATGAAAGTGCAAGTTTTGTTCGACTTATTCATCCTGGGAGGTTTTTTACTACTTTAAAGCCTAAAACAAATTACTGCGGTCATGCTCTCTTGTCGCAAGTGTAAAAAAATATTTTTAATTGTTGAGACTCTAACAACCAAATTTTGGGTCTACCCGAGCAGACGGAAATAACTTGGGAAGGTCAGTTTTTGATATTGTGAGAAGATCGAAATATGTTATTGGGATGATCGGATTAGTTGTTAAAATAACAAAAATCAATAACAAAGATTTTTTCGAAGAATAACTCAAACTGTTATTACGTTGTTATTGCAATAACAAACCAATAACACAGAAGGAATCATAAAGGAATAACAAGATTTGTTATTTTATGCGGAGAGGTGGAGCAGCTTAATAACAAAAATTGTTATTGAACTGGTATGTCTCCATAACAAAAAAAGTTATTGTTTTGGTTTATTTGTAATTTGCAAATAAACTTGCAGTTCCCATAACTCCTCTGCACTAGTCAAAGCTGCAGAGTCGGGTACCTCCAAGCGACTTTGAATCCATACTTGAAGACAACTCCGACTCTGGATGCAAGATATGACGTCAACGACGACTTCAGCTCTCTAAAAATACCCGACTTCACAGATTCCGACTCCAAGTAAAAGTTGCTGAAAATTTTCTGAATCTGATGCAGTCTCCGAGGTCTCACTCCAGCTCGAACTTCAACGTCAGCTCCGACTTCCTGGCTTTGTGAAAATAATAACAGTTTTTGTTATTCACACTTCAAAAATTCTCAATAAATAAATCAATTCCGTTAGGGAATATAACAAAATAAAAAAAAAATGAACTCTCAAAAGTTAATTTTATCGGATAAATTTTAGCTTGAAACCTCATTTCATGGTGAAATAAATGACCCCGATAAAATTGGTCAAAATTATTTTATAGTTATAGAGCAATTCTCTACGAAATCGGTCTTTTTTCTTCAATTTTAATTTTTGTATTTTTTAATCCGGCTGAAACTTTTTTGGTGCCTTCGGTATGCCCAAAGAAGCCATTTTGCATCATTAGTTTGTCCATATAATTTTCCATACAAATTCGGCAGCTGTCCATACAAAAATGATGTATGAAAATTCAAAAATCTGTATCTTTTGAAGGAATTTTTTGATCGATTTGGTGTCTTCGGCAAAGTTGTAGGTATGGATACGGACTACACTGGAAAAAATAATACACGGTAAAAAAAAATTTGGTGATTTTTTTATTTAACTTTTTATCACTAAAACTTGATTTACAAAAAAACACTATTTTTAATTTTTTTTATTTTTTGATATGTTTTAGAAGACATAAAATGCCAACTTTTCAGAAATTTCCAGGTTGTGCAAAAAATCACTGACCGAGTTATGAATTTTTTAATCAATACAGATTTTTTCAAAAAATCGAAATTTTGGTCGTAAAAATTTTTCAACTTCATTTTTCGATGTAAAATCAAATTTGCAATCAAAAAGTACTTTACTAAAATTTTGATAAAGTGCACCGTTTTCAAGTTATAGCCATATTTAAGTGACTTTTTTGAAAATAGTCGCAGTTTTTCATTTTTTTAAATTAGTGCACATGTTTGCCCAGTTTTGAAAAAAATATTTTTGAAAAGCTGAGAAAATTCTCTATATTTTGCTTATTCGGACTATGTTGATACGACCTTTAGTTGCTGAGATATTGCAATGCAAAGGTTTAAAAACAGGAAAATTGATGTTTTCTAAGTTTCACCCAAACAACCCACCATTTTCTATCGTCAATATCTCAGCAACTAATGGTCCGATTTTCAATGTTAATATATGAAACAATTGTGAAATTTTCCGATCTTTTCGAAAAAAATATTTTTGGAATTTTCAAATCAAGACAAACATTTTAAAAGGGCGTAATATTGAATGTTTGGCCTTTGTGAAATGTTAGTCTTGATTTGAAAATTCAAATAATATTTTTTTCGAAGAGATCGGAAAATTTCACAAATGTTTCATATATTAACATTGAAAATCGGACCATTAGTTGCTGAGATATTGACGATAGAAAATGGTGGGTTGTTTGGGTGAAACTTAGAAAACATCAATTTTCCTGTTTTTAAACCTTTGCATTGCAATATCTCAGCAACTAAAGGTCGTATCAACAAAGTCCAAATAAGCAAAATATAGAGAATTTTCTCAGCTTTTCAAAAATATTTTTTTCAAAACTGGGCAAACATGTGCACTAATTTAAAAAAATGAAAAACTGCGACTATTTTCAAAAAAGTCACTTAAATATGGCTATAACTTGAAAACGGTGCACTTTATCAAAATTTCAGTAAAGTACTTTTTGATTGCAAATTTGATTTTACATCGAAAAATGAAGTTGAAAAATTTTTACGACCAAAATTTCGATTTTTTGAAAAAATCAGTATTGATTAAAAAATTCATAACTCGGTCAGTGATTTTTTGCACAACCTGGAAATTTCTGAAAAGTTGGCATTTTATGTCTTCTAAAACATATCAAAAAATAAAAAAAATTAAAAATAGTGTTTTTTTGTAAATCAAGTTTTAGTGATAAAAAGTTAAATAAAAAAATCACCAAATTTTTTTTACCGTGTATTATTTTTTTCCAGTGTAGTCCGTATCCATACCTACAACTTTGCCGAAGACACAAAATCGATCAAAAAATTCCTTCAAAAGATACAGATTTTTGAATTTTCATACATCATTTTTGTATGGACAGCTGCCGAATTTGTATGGAAAATTATATGGACAAACTAATGATGCAAAATGGCTTCTTTGGGCATACCGAAGGCACCAAAAAAGTTTCAGTCAGATTAAAAAATACAAAAAAAATCGAATGACCGAAATCCTAGAGAACTGCTCTATAGCCAATTTTAGTAAAATCCCTTAGGGGGTATATCAAATAATTGAAAAAATTAACTTTCAAAATTTCAACTTTTTAGAATAGTTTAAGCTTAAGGACCCCATTTCATGGTCAAAATAATGACCCTGACCAAATTGGTCAAAATTATACCATAGTTCTAACCATTTTAAACAAAGTCCTTTAGGGGGTATATCAAATAATTAAAAAAATCAACTTTCAAAATTTCAACTTTTCAGAATAATTTTAGCTTAAGGACCCCATTTCATGGCCAAAATAATTACCCCGACGAAATTGGTCAAAATTATCCCATAGTTCTAGCCAATTTTAGCAAAGTTCCTTAGGGGGTATATCAAATAATTAAAAAAAAATCAACTTCCAAAATTTCAACTTTTTAAAATAATTTTAGCTTAAGGACCCCATTTCATGGCCAAAATAATGACCGTGACGAAATTAGACAAAATTATCCCAAAGATCTAAACATATTTAACAAAAGAAAAAATAATAACAGATTGTGTTATGGACACATAGAAACTTTTCCATTTGTGCGATTTATGGCATTTTTTTTCTAAGTCAGTATACCGAACGAATAACAAATTTTGTTATAAGGAGAGTTTTTGAAATGTATAACATTTCCTCTTATTAGCGTGTTATTAAACATTTTCAATATAATATCACTTCAATACCAAATTTTGTTATTTTATCAGAAACTGTTATTATTTTTTCTTCTTGAAGTTGAACTTCAGGATAAAATAATAACACTCTTTGTTATTTTAACAGGATTTGTTATTGAAATATTATTAATTTTGTTATTACCGTCTGCCCGGGTTAATGCACAAAAAAAAAGTTTGTCATACAGCACGTGCTCTAGTCTTTTTTTTTCATTTGAGATCAAACATGTAAACGCTTCTTTCTCTAAACGTTACGATGGAATGTGATTTCATAGTCCTTCAGTTTAAGTTCATAATATTAAAGAAGCAGATTTCGTTTATGAATGGCCCTCCCGGATCACTAGGGGTCCAACCATTCCATGCAGACTTAGTTACCCCACCGACCGTACTATCTCCGCTGATCTACCGGAACATCGCCCGGCCATTCATAAATCGATCAATGAAGTTAGAGTTGGAGAGCAGCTGGCTGCCGGAGTTGGAGCCCGTCCAAGATATTAGAGCCAGGTCACTTCTCATCCCCTAGCGTGACCAACCTCACGTGGGACCTCGAACCCCCTCTCGCTTGGGCTATCGGGGCTATCTCATAACAGTGAAAGGAATTTTTCGATTTTCCTCGCTGGCGAGATTCATTCATGCCGTTTGGAATAGGGGGGAAAAGTCCCTCTCTCCGTGAATGAATATTAATTATCACAAAGTCCGAAAGCGAGTGTTCGTGGGGCAGATCAGGGATTCCCTCAGCGCCTGGGTCGAGGTTACGCCAAAAACCAAGCCGGATTCAATCAATTAGGCACTGTTTACTTAAGGAGGGTCCACCTAGAGCGCCTAGAGCGAATCGGAAATCAGCTAGAGATAATTTCCGAAGCAAATGTGATCAAAAACGGTCCAACCCGACGGGGGCATCTCAAGTTGGCAGATCTTCATTGAAAAATATGTAAACACACAATGTATATGATGTTTGACGCTAGTGAGGTTTCGATCGGCAGAGCAATTGAGCGATCCTAATGAATGAGTCGCGTCGCGTAACCGATTAAGATTATGATCCAAGTCGAGGTTAGGCATAGCCCGGCAAAGGATCATCGTAATGAGAATAGTGGAACTTTTTTTTCGTTCACTTCTTCCTAGCATCGAGCCCGTCATTGTCGGCATCTCCTTGGCTAGAAAATGAGGAAAAGCCCTGCGAGGGAGAGAGAGAGGAGCAGCTCGCCTGGCAGATGTTTTATGGGAAAAAGTAATTTCCATGGATTTTAAATCAATATTCGAGTGTGGCCAATCGACTTTGAATGGCGCGCAGGGTAGTTAATAATAGACACACTCACACACACCCGGAGTCTGGGTATTGGAGTGACGGAGCAGCGCACCTTTCGAGGGGTCTCCCTCTCTATTTTTTAAATGATTCTTGCATGGGTGTGGAAAAGGGACGGAAACTGTAAGTGTTGAACACGGTAGCAAAGATGGGAGGGGTTTGCGTTTTAATGGAGGGAGGAATGCGTTTTCGGCGTTCAAGGAATGATTGTATATTTTACTAGAGTTCATTTTAACTATATTTCTCAACATTTTTGAACATTCCTTGTTGATTTTCATAAGCTTTATTTCAATTGTACCTGAAAAATAATTCTGAGCTACATTGGCTGAGATAAGACTGTTGATACATTAAAAGCAAATGGTTAGAACAAACTTGTTGACTTCTTAACATCTAGTTCACATACAACTTTTCAGGCTGGAATCGTACCACTTTCGTTTCTTCAACACAGATGGATATCATAAAATCATCTTGAAAAGTACAGGTGAATCGCAGTTTTTTTTACATTTTTTTAAATGATTTATTGAACTGAAAGTACCAACTTTTGAACATTAGTGAGTAACAGAAATTTTCATTTAGTATGGTATGCATGTATTTAATTTTTATTTTTTATAAATGTTCATTCTTGCCCTCAAGCTGATCTGCTTTTCAAATAGTTTCTTAGATCGATCTGAACATTTAGTGGTCGATTATATAATTTAGTTTTATCGAGTTTTTAGCTTTCAATCAAAATTTTTGGTTCGAATCACATTTTTTACCAAAAAGTGGGCCATTTTGTTTTACAAAATCACCAAATCTACACCGATTTTGTTAGAAATTTTACGAGGGTCATTGTTAGAAATTTTACGAGGGTCATATTTTGACTCTAAAAGGAGCCTGACTCAGAATTGAGCTAAATTGCCAAAATATCGATTTTGGTCAATTTTTTTGTTTATATGATAACTTGATGCCTTTTCGAGATATTTACGTTTTCAATTTGCATCCATAAAGTGACTGTAACTTTTGACCCCTAAGTTCAAATTAATTTGTCTAAAAATGAAAATGTTTTGTTTTTAGCGTTCTAAAAGTGCCCTGAATTCTACCTTTCTCTAAAACTGAATTGCTACTTCAAAAAATTGATTTTGGAAGATTTGCTAAGATGCTTTCTCTAAATTTGGTCGTAGAAGGCGTAGATTGCGAGATAAAATTTTGGTGTTTCAACAAGCCTAGAAGACAAAAAATCCAAAAAATATTCCTGAAAATTTAGATTTTCGAAATCACCCTAATCGCAAACCACCTTTTGAGAATTACCCTTTGAGCGTTTTGTAGCTTATGCATTGCTATAATAAGAGTGTTTTTTCATGAAAAATATTTTTTTATAGTGAACGGCATTTTAGAAAAACGCCCATATTCATTGAGGATAATTCTATTCGATTTGCGTGAAACTTTGTCCTAAGGGGTAACTTTTGTCCCTGATCACGAATCCGAGGTCCGTTTTTTGATATCTCATGACGGAGGGGCGGTACGACCCCTTCCATTTTTGAACATGCTAAAAAAAGGTGTTTTTCAATAACTTGCTGCCTTAAACGGTGATGAGATAGAAATTTGGCGTCAAAGGGACTTTTATGTAAAATTGTACGTCCGATTTAATGGCTTACTCAGACTTCCGAAAAAACGTAAATGTATTGAAAAAACACTGAAAAAGTTTTAAAAACTCTCCCATTTTCCGTTACTTGACCGTAATTTTTAAATTTTTTTTTGAACATGTCATTTTAATGGAAATTTATCGTATTTTTCGAATCTGCATTGACCCAGAAGGGTCATTTTTTCATTTAGAACGAAATTATTCGTTTTAAAAATTTCGTGTTTATTTTCTAACATTGCAAGGTTATTTTTTAGAGTGTAATAATGTTCTACAAAGTTGTAGAGCAGACAATTACAATAAAAATTGATTTATAAACATAAGGGTTTCGCTTCTTGACATCACGAGTTATCGCTATTTTACGAAAAAAAAGTTTTGAAAAAGTTACTTTTTGTGTTTCTCTTTGTTTCGTCGTCCGTGTCTGTCGCGGGTGACGATGAACGGCCATGATCGACGACGACCAACTTTTCACATCTTTTTTTTCGTAAATCGCGATAACTCGTGATGTTTATAAGCAAACCCCTTATGTTTATATATCTAAATTTTTGTTTTTGTCTTATCTACAACTTTGTGCAACATTATCGCACTCTAAAAAATAACCCTGCAAAGTTTGGAAAAACACGAAATTTTAACATGAAAAATTTTGTTTTAAATGAAAAAATAACGGAAAATGCGAGAGTTTTCAAAACTTTTTTAGTGCTTTTTTTAAGTTAACGTTTTTTCGGAATTCTGAGTAAGCCATCAAATCGGGCGTCTAATTTTACACAAAAGTCCCTTTGACACCAAATTTCTAGCTCATCACCGTTTCAGGCTGCAAATTATTGAAAACACGTCTTTTTTCGCAAGTACAAAAATGAAAGGGGCCATACCGCCCCTCCGTTACGAGATATCAAAAAACAGACCTCGGATTCGTGATCAGGGACAAAATTTACCCCTTAGGACAAAGTTTTACGAAAATCAAAGAGGGGTCGGGGCAACTTTTCCCGATGTCGTGTGAGTTGGTAAAGACCTATTTCTGAATTGAGTTAAGGGGTTACATACATGTAAATCGTCAAAATTGTCAGAGGTTGGTATGAGTACACATTTAAACTTTTTTTAAATCTTTTTGCAGGTAATTGAAACATACATTTTGATCTAGTAACAAAATAAATATGAAGACATTTGGATGTACCATTGCCGAGATATAGCTATTTTATGTTAACAGTTTCAAAAATCGGGTGCCACGATATCTAAACACTGCTTTGACCAAATTGGCTTAAAATTTTGGTGAAGACTCGTTAAACCGGTCCTGTGTGCATGATGAAGGCCGATTTTCAAAAACCTAATTTAAAAAAAAGATAAAAATATTTATTTTTTTATTTTTATATAAAAAAATCGACAGTTTTAGTTTTTTGTATTTTTTTAAAACAAAAATTTCAAAAATGGGCTTCGTCATGCACACAGGATATGTCTTGGGAGTCTTCACCCCAAATTTCAGCCAATTTGGTCCATCCCATCTCGAGATATCGTGGCACCCGTAAATCAACTTGGTATTTAGAGAAAAACGTTCACAAAGTTTGACAGTTCGCTTTGCGCATGGAAAAATTATGAACTTAAATCGTCTCTTACTCAGTTTAGTCACAAAATATCTTCATGAAACTTTCAAGAGTGATTGAAAATTATCTTTTTAGTGAATTAGTGATTTTTCTGGAAAATTAAATTTTGTGATTTTCTACATGTATGTAACCCCTTGAATTTACTAAAAACTTGCTGAAATTTCAGTAAACTATAACAACGAAAACTAACATTTCTGTGAAACAGTTTTCAGTAAATATTAACTGGAAACGAACCTCAGCACTTGTGAATAAAAGACATTTTCTCAAATATCTGTTTAAATTTGAATTCAAAAGTTCTATTTCATTACCCAGAATAAACCACCCTCTGAAATGTTTATTGGTACTGATTTGTCAACAAAATGTCAAATTGTTATGAGAATATAATTGAATTCATAGAGATGTACCCATGGTTTTGGTATCTTCATATCTTCAATTCTTCAAACCCCAAAATATTAAAATGCTCAAATCATCATACCTTCAAATTAGAGACGAATGCTCATAAGTGTAAAATCTGTTTAGTAAAATCAAAAACATATCTTTAAATAATTATTTTTTAAGCATCTAATTTTCATTTGTTTACATCAGATCATCAAATCTAGAGGATTTTTGTTAAGGTCCTTTAAACATTTGAGACATAATAGCATAGCTCACAGGAGTTTTTTAAATTTAATTTTGAAATATATAAATAGAGCTTTTAATGTTTTATGTAAGTTTACATGATTCCATATTAAATTGCATCAATAAATGATTTCTCAAAAAGGACTTTTACGTGAACATGGACAGTGAATGCATATCACTTGATTTCAGGCGAATTTATTTCAATATTCATGATCTTCAAAAGTAATTCAAATGAGAGACATTGATGGAAACATTTTTGTGAATGGAATTGTGTTGTAATTTCTTCATACAAGGGTTGCATCCACAAAGCACGATCAAACTTTTTAGAACCTTATTTCATCGGAAATCTGTACCATAATACCGTGTCATAAATTTAATTCGTTGACTTTATAAAAACGTATTGACCAATTGCGTTCAGTAACAAACTGACCAAAAGTAGTATAAATCACTCTAATTTTCCAGGAAATCACTCAAATCATCGCTCACCTGGAATCGACCAATCAATTAAACTCCCTAATGAATGGGTCAATTTCAACTCGCACACACTTCCGTCGCCCGCCAAGTCCCGGGCCAACCATGCGTACGCGCAATAAAGCCATAAAGTCCGTCTCGTGTCGCACAATTCCGATGCAATAAAAACCTCAACTTTGACTTCTGGACACGTTTCGAGGGGTCTTCAAAAAAGGTTGTGATTGCGAGCAGAATCATCTTTGATAATCGCAATCATCATCATTGTTTGCGAGTTTACAGTTTAGCTGACTCTTTAGTTGGCTTTAGGACCAGAATTTTTACTTCAAAACATTTATGACGTTTATGGTTCCGTTCCAGCGAAAAATTTCTTGGACTTGAGCAACTTTATGATAGTGCTATAAACGAGTTCTGCTTTGCCTGTACCTTTCCCTTACTTAGTGCAGTAAAATGTTTATTTAACCTTGTTATCGCCACTGGACACTTTTTTTCCTGTCGATTTTTGCCCATCCCAAACCCCGAAAAAGTCAACTCCTGTCAGGACCTAAAAATGCAGATAAGTTTTGGTTCTCAGGAATAAGCAAACATTTCAAAGTTGTCCCGCTCACTCCAATTGCTGGTGTGTCTCGGAAGACAAGGACCGTGCTCCTTGCGTGAAGCTTATAGCTCATTACTATTCTTCCTTTCTCCCGTCCCATACAAAGTAACTCCTCTAATGGGAAGAGGTCCGGGGAGGTCCCCGGAGAACCCCGTGCTGGGCCCGGCGATTGTTCTACATTTCAACACTCTCCCCATCAGGTCCTGGTTCCGACCGGACCCCGGGATTGCTTCTGGGTCCTGTTTCGCGAGAAAACGAGCCCTCCCGGAGGTTGGCAAATTATCGAGTCGAGGCTCGACCTTGTCCGTCTCTGGGGCCACCCTGCCGGGAGTTTCGAACCCCGAGACTCAGTGCGAGAAGCTGACATTAGTGGGCATTAATGAATTTGCTTGGTTTCACGGTTCGTTTTCGGGCCGAAAGGTCCCATGGACGAAGGGTAGCAGCCGAACAGATCCCGCTGAGGAGGCCACGAAGCGAACTTCTAGTTGGGCGAGGAAAAGTGTCTCCTTCTTGTAGGAGCAACTCGGTGGAGGTTTCTGGAAGGAAAAAGTTGTCACCTGAGGGGTGCTCGGCGTGCAATTATGGAGTTTTGAGAAGTTGAGGTGCAAACAGCAAACGACGGCGGCGTTGACGGCAAAGTTCATTCAGTAAAAATGGAAAAATTGGAAGGTTTTCATATCAAATTTCAAAAATTCGGAAGTAAAATAATTGTTTCATCCACGGTGATACTAAAAAATATATGAAAGAACTAGAATATGGTTAACTACTACTAAGTCACGGTGAACAAAACATTCAAAAAGTTGATAAGCACCGTTTAAATAATCTCTCATCGCAAGAGCCGTCTTTCCGGCTAACTTTTTTCATCAATGAAAATCTTTCGCGATGACGTCTATTACGCACCTCTTCTCCACCCTTACCCTTATCCCTAAACCCTCTCAAACTTCACCCAAGATAAGTAAAACTTGTGAATGAAATTTTTCTTCCCATTCCACGCTCTCAGTACTGCCGCGGCCCGCCAAATTCCACTTGCCATTAGATTCGATCTATTTCTGGGTCTCCCCTCAAAAAGTATTTTGAATGAGAAAAAAAAAAGAGTGTGTGAATCGCTATATCTCACGGTTGTTCGTACAGCCGAGTCCGCCCGGGAGACCGTTTGTCGACCCATTGTCAAGTTGTAAGTCACGCTTTTTCCCTTTCCCATCAGATCGGAGTCCGACCCCAACTTTGGACGAAGCTCAAAATCTGGTCGACGTTTGATCGCCATCATCAGCATCATGTATAACTAATGGCTGTTTGAACGCAAATTTCCTACGGTAAATTCGAGCCGGATATGCCGGGAGAAAGATCTACACACGGCGTAGACTCCATGTTTGTATTGGTGAAACACTGTTTTTTTTTTCCTCACCCTAACTTCTCCGACTGCGTTAAAATGTAGCAGAAAAATGATAATAAGTCAGATCAGTTAAGCAGACGGAGCTAATCAAATTATGAACGATGCTAATCGAAGCCGGGCATCAAGTAGCGATTCAAATCCTATCCCACATGGTTTGATGAGCCGCGGGGCTGCGCTGCGTGGCGTGGTCAGGTCCAGTCAGGTGGGTTGTTGTGGGTTTTGGGATGCGTCAGTAGATTTTCGATGCGGTGACTTCATGAAGAATCTATTAGCATTGATATTTTGATAGTATCAAAACCATTTAAAATTACCTTAGCTGCTCAAAACAATAACTCAAGAAGCTTGTTTTAAATGACTGGTTTGAAATTAGTGGAATTTAAAACCGGGCTGCCAAAATATTTTATCGAAAAGCCCGTCAAATTTCCTACAAGTTTGTCTTTGACCACTTTTTGATACGATGCAACGGCTTCGAAATACAGAAATATTTAAATTCCGGATTACAAAAATATTTGAAACACTTAAGCCCTTCCCAAATGTCATTATCGAGTGGAACTAGCTCCATATGCACAAAAATGGCTTATATAAGCGTAGGACAAAGTTTCATTGAAATCAGAGAGTCGAGAAAAAAGTACCTGAAAAATTCCTGTTTTGGGCTGGAATTGCTCTTTGCTCTTATGTATTTAAATCTTTGAAAAATCATTACAATTATTGCTAGCTAATGCTCAAATAAATACCAAAACTCTTCTATTTAACATTTCATGAAAAATATGAGATTTTCTTACAGTGTGACGTAAACGTCATATTTATAAGTACTGTTCTGTGATCTTCTCGATTTGAACAAGTAAAGCTCTGATGGGTAACTTTTTTTTTTTGAAAAAATAGTTTTCTTTATAAATGAATTTGTTTCATTCGAATGTACATGCAAAAAAAATCACGTTCACAGCTTGGAGATGGGTAATTCTCTGCCAACTTACACAGCAGTTGAACCGACCCCTCTTCGATTTGCGTGAAACTTTGTCCTAAGGGGTAACTTTTGTCCCTGATCACGAATCCGATGTCCGTTTTTTGATATCCCGTGAAAAAAAATAGGGGAGCAGTACGACCCCTTCCATTTTTGAACATGCGAAAAAAGAGGTGTTTTTCAATAATTTGCAGCCTGAAACGGTGATGAGATAGAAATTTGTTGTTTTCAAAACTCTGCCATTTTCCGTTACTTGACTGTAAAATGTAATTTTAAGGGAAAGTTAATGTACTTTTCGAATCTACCTTGACCCAGAAGGGTCATTTTTTCTGTAGAACAAAAATTTTCATTTTATCCTTCCTCCCCTGTTGATTCTGTGAAATGTGATCCGTTCTCAGAATCTGTCTCTGCGGTTAATGCAACGCAGTAGGCCTGGCCGCTTTAATTTTTTCAATACATGTTCGGAGTTACTCAGATGTAATGCAATCATTAATATTGACAAGAAAGGACTTGGGGCGTAATCTAACCAAAAGTTCTTCCAGGATGCTTTCTTCGGACTGGCTGCGCTTGTGTTCGATTAGATTAGATAAGATTAGAACAAAAATTTTCATTTTAAAATTTCGTGTTTTTTTCTTACTTTGCAGAGTTATTTTTTAGAGTGTAACAATGTTGTACAAAGTTGAAGAACAGACAATTACAAAAAATTTGATTTATAAACATAAGGGATTTGCTCATAAACATCATGAGGTATCGTGATTTTACGAAAAAAAAAATTAAAAAGTTGGTCGTCGTCGATCATGGCCGTTCATGGTCAACCGCGGCAGACACGGACGACGAAACAAAAAGAAACGAAAAAAGTAACTTTTTCAAAACATTTTTTCGTAAAATCGCGTTAACTCGTGATATTTACAAGCAAACCCCTTATTTTTCTATATCAACATTTTTGTAATAGTCTGCTCTACAACTTTGTAGAACATTGTTACACTTTAAAAAGTAAAGTAAGAAAAAACACGAAATTTTAAAATGAATAATTTTGATCTAAATGAAAAACGTTTTTAATCCACCTTTAGGTGGTTGGTGCCTTCCTCTCATTTATAGTGATTTCAATCCCCCTTAAGTGTCCACATGTTTATGGATCTCCCCTAACGTTCGCAGCACCTAAGAAGTCCTAATAAAAATAAGTGATGAGTAAAAAACATACTACCTACAGACTTTTTGTCAAGATTATACAGACACGGCCTTTGAGGAAAATGGCATCTCTCTACACGGCTTTTTCGTGGCGATCAGACCCGACCAGTTGAGGTTATGTGATTTCAGACCATCTTGTTATTTAAGATAGGTAAGTCAGATCTTGAAAATTCTTACTCCACCTAAAAGGTCTTCTCATATGCTTTCTAAAAATATATAACATGTGAGGGTGTCATGAAAAAACCACCCTTTTTACCATAATTTTAATTTAATATGAAACAGTTTTTTAACATAACTTTTTAAATTCATGATAAAATTGCATGAATTTAAATAGCAACTTAGGGGACGTTAAAACGGATCGATTGAAACCTTTCCGGCCAATATCGGTTGAGCCTGTGACGAGATATTCCAGTGACATTGATTTGGTACACATGTCTACATACAGCCAAACACACAGACATTTACTCAGTTGGTGATTCTGAGTCGATATGAACAAATGAAGGTCTAGGAGGTCCAATTGAAAAGTTCATTTTCCGAGTGATTTTATAGCCTTTCCTCAGTAAGGTGAGGAAGGCAAAAATGACTCTTCTGGGTCAATGTAGATTCAAAAAGTACATTAAATTTCCTTTAAAATTACACAGAAGCACATCACTTTTTTTACAGCTGGCAAAAAATCATGCAATAAGTTAAAAATGTAGGAATATCATCTGGATGTAGTATAAACAGTCAGATTTAAGAGAATGCATGCAAAATATGTCTTTTCTAACAATTTTTCAGAATTTGTAAATTAAAATGACTTATTGTGCTTCGAATCCCGGACACTGATTAAAGTTGATTAGAAATCCGAACACTTTTGCTTCGAATTCCGGACACTCGATTTTGCTTATGATCCGCACAAATTTGGACGGAAATGTTAGTGAATGACATTCTTTAGTTCTCAAATAAGCTGTAAACATCAAAATAGTCGATATTTTATTTAAAATTTGCTAGAATTTAAGGAAATCCAAATAAAAAATTTCTGCTTTGACTTCCCGGTGCTTCGGACGCCTATAAAATATTTTAGTGGAATGTTTCGCATGTTTTGTAAACTTTTAATTTTATTTTATGTAATTGTTTTCGCAATAACTACAGCGTTCAAACAAACTTTAAATGAATGTTGATGTTAGAATTCATTAAATAACACAGTTTTGACATTCATAATGCGAACAATTATCCAAATAATTGATAAAACAAGATAAGGTGTCCGGGTTTCTAAGCATCCAGGAATTCGAATCATGGCGATATGAAAAACCAAATAAAAAATAAACTACATGCATTTTCAAATTTTAAATAAAATAGACACCTAAGGGAACCAAAATATGGTCCTGATAATAGTTTTAGTGGAATCAATCAATCAATTTTTTAAATATATATTTTTTTCATTTTCTGAATAAAATTTGAGATTCATGATCTGAAATCTCAAAAAACAATCAAAATCGAAAAGTCCTACCAGATTGTGATGATTTTCACCAGGGCCATATTTTACCTATCTACTTTGATAAAAAAAATTAAATGCTTTCTATGGAAACGCATACCAAATCGCTCCAATCCCTGCCATCCACAGAAAAAAATTACCCATCAACTTGATTGTTGCTGCAGCCTGGGAAAACAATTCATTTCCATCTCCCACCAACAACACTCAGTTGTGATCAATTGACCAGCAGCGCAGTGAACGGATTTCAGCTTATTTTTGGAACTCATCATTGAAAAATGTATATCCGAAATTGTACAGAAACAGAGAAATAAAAAACACCCGCCAACACACCAACATTGATTGGAAAATCCATCAAAGCCCCCTCGAGGGATTATGGTGCGACCCGTGACCACGACGGAACGCATCGATTTCGGATGTGGCTCTGGTGAAACAATCGTGGTCCAGGGCGCAGCATCCCAAACCCCGCCGAAATCGGACAAGGTGCCATTTCCTCTTAGTTTTGAATAAAATAGAGAAAAAGTGTAACATTTTTTTTCTCCCCTTCTCTATTTTTCAATTTGTCCGAAACGGTTAATGTTGGAGATTGATTTCTGACTTTTGCCACGTTGCAATTCCCACCAAATCTGAATGAAGGGGGAAGGAAAGGGAGGAGTCTCTTTCGCGCTTTGTTCAATCAAAAACCGTTTCAAATCGGCGGTGGAATGGTAGCACAGTGAATTTGATTTCCAATCAATGGAAAACAGTAGCAGTTTGGTTCGATAATGAAATGGGTTTTTCGATGAACGGAGGCGGTGATGATGATGCGATTTTGGGGAGGTTTATTGTGGGAGTCTTTTTTTGTTGTTGTTGATGGAGTTTGATAGCTTGAGGTTGTCACTATGTGTGTGGGAAAAAGGAATTCAAATCATCAAATGGAAATAGATAATCACTCGCCATAGTATTCAGTTAGTAACAATTTACTTGATACGAGATGGCACACTTATCAAATTCGAAAATTGTCCTGACATTAAAGAATTTGGTAAACTTCTATTTAAAATCCGACCAGTCCTCAACTTTCGTCTTACGTCAAACGCAACGGCATCGACCAACGGCAACGTCGAACGACGAAGATTAGTCCCGGTTTCGTCACTAGTCCCCTTCCCCTAATCCGTGTACTAGAAGCCAGTTCCACCGTACTCTTGCAACCGAGCCGCAATAAGTCGCTCACTGATCCGTTGGCTGGTTGGGCGGAAAGCCGGCCTCCGAGACACTAAAAATATGTACTTAAAGCCACACCACAGCTAATCGCTTCATTCTGCACCAATTTTGCGATTCGAAATGGAAATAATTTTTAAGAAATGATCTCGCGGCTTGGAGCTCACTCGAAACCTTCGAAACGGGGCAGACGAAAGTTTCCAACGTGGTGTGGCAACATTAAAAGAAGCGACACGTGGAAAATTTTCCGGTACCGGTCCAATCCGGGGTCGGAAGGAGTGCATTTTACGAGAAGAGAGTTCTTCTACGGAGTTTGCTGCAAACAACGACCTGACCTGGCCGGGATGGTGCAAGA